>NC_079499.1:35048085-35351115 GCF_030052815.1 Hevea brasiliensis | reverse complement strand
TTTTAAGAAATTTTAAATAGTTGCATAAGATGCAATTTATTTAAGAGATTTTCTTAAGAATAATTGTTAAGCATGAGATGTTGTAAATATGTAAATGGTTTAGTGGCCAATATTGGATGTAGTTGAGGACATTAAAATTATTTGCATAATTACTGGCTCAATGGGATCAACTTAACTAATGCAAGATAAGTCAATAATGGATGTACCTGAGATTTTGAGCATTAGGGGCTAGGTAAAGGATTGAACCTCACATGAGATGTGATGGGCAAGGAGTTGCTCACTTATAGTTTATTGTAATTCCAATAATGGATGTACCTGAGGATGATCAATAGAATTATAAGAATTCAATCACCCACTAGAAATCCATCCAACTAGGATTTCCGTTTCCTACTTTGGAAGTGTAGGATTCGCTAAGTTAGCGGGAGGACCAATTTGATTAAAAGACCATAATCATTTTGGTTAATTACATGATACATTTACTAATTAATCTGGTTATTTTCTGCAGTTAATTTTCTGATAAAAATGAGCACAAAAGAACCACTACCATCCAATATCCTTGCAAGCATACTTGATCACAATAGGTTGACAGGACCTAATCTGTCTGATTGGCTAAGAAATTTGAAACTTGTCTTGAACCTTGAACATATAGGATATGTTCTAGATTCAAATGTTCCTGGTCCCTTACCTCCAGAGGCCACACAAGAGGAACATGAAACTTTGGACAAGTGGAAGGAGCATGATATGAGAGCTAAGTGTTACATGCTTGCTTCCATGAGTAATGAGTTACAGAAGCAACATGAGAACATGCAGAGTGCGAGTGAGATCCTCCTTCACTTACAAGAGTTGTATGGTGAGTACAGTAGGAATGCTAGGTATGAGATATCTAGACAGCTATTCCGTATGAGGATGTCTGAGGGACAGAATGTTGGGGATCATGTCCACAAGATGATTCGGCTAATTAAGCAGTTGGAACATCTTGACTTCAACATGGATTACTACAGACGGATTTAATCCTTCAGTCCCTTCCTAAGTCTTTTAGGAATTTTGTGACAAATTTCCATATGACTAAACAGGAATGCACCTTAGGGTTATTGCCCAAAAGAATATGCCAGGCAATAAAGGAAAAGAGGTAGCTTTGGTTGCATCTTCTTTTGCTGGAAAGTCCAACAAGAAGAAGGGCAATAAGAAAAAGAAACCTCAGATTCCTGGTCCTTCTAAGAAAATAGCTAAACAGAAAAGGAAGACTAAAGCTGATGAAGGCATAGGAAAGTGTTTCCATTGCCAACAGGAAAGTGTTTCCATTGCCGATGAAAATGTTTCCACTGGCCAGAGTTTAGTAATCTAAAAGAATGTAATGCCGTGGTGAAAACCAACTCAAGTTCAAAATATATTTGGCACTTAAGGTTATGTCATGTTGCAGAAGATAGGATTACAAAATTGGAGAAAATGGGGATTCTATCCTTATTGGACTCTGAGCCTACTCCAACTTGTGAATCTTGCCTTTAGGGCAAAATGACTAGATCACCCTTTGTTGGACAGGGGCTAAGAGCTGAAAATATTTTGGAGCTAATACATAGTGATGTATGTGGTCCATTTAAAGAAATGGCTAGAGGGGCTTTCATTATTTTATTACCTTTACTGATGATAAATCAAGGTTTGGGTATTTGTATTTGATGAAATACAAACATGAATCTTTTAAAAAGTTCAAAGAATTTAAATCTGAAGTAGAAAATCAAACAGGAAAGAATATTAAAGCTCTTCGATCAGATCGTGGAGGTGAATATTTGAGTACTGAATTTGATGAATACTTGAGAGAGCATGGCATTGTTTCTCAGCTGACTCCTCCAGGAACGCCATAGCTGAATGGTGTATCTGAAAGGAGAAATCGTACCCTATTAGATATGATACGTAGTATGATGAGCTATACTGATATGCCAATCTCCTTTTGGGGATTTGCATTAGAATCAGCTTTGTATATTCTGAATAGGATTCCATCAAAATCAGTTTCTTCCACACCTTATGAGATATGGCATGGAAGAAAACCAAGTCTTAAGCATGTTAAGATTTGGGGTTGTCCAGCTTATATCAAAAAGCTGAACACTGATAAATTGGAGACCAAATAAAAAAAAAAGGTCGATTTGTTGGATATCCAAAAGATAGTTTTGGATATTATTTTTATTTGTCTGCTTGACAAAAGGTTGTGATAAGTAGAGATGCCACATTTCTTGAACAACATTTTGTTTAAGAAGGAGGCAAAGGAAGGCAAATAGAGTTAGAATTGGAGAATTCTGACCAACCAACAGATCAGATGGATATAGATCCATCTAGTCAACCAATACCCGTTGATGAAACATCTATAGCTGTTCCTCGTAGAACAATCAGGGTATCTCACCCACCAGTGAGATATGGTTCTCTTCATGAAGAAGAACAAGAGTTGTCTACTCATGAAGAAGTAGATCATGGAGATGATCCACTTACCTATGAAGAAGCTATATCAGATATAGACTCTTCAAAATGGATTGATGCTATGAAATCCGAGATTGATTCCATGTATAAGAATCAAGTTTGGGATCTTGTTGACCCACCTGAAGGTATTATACCTATAGGGAACAAATGGGTTTTCAAGAAGAAAATTGGTTCTGATGGAAAGGTAGAGACCTATAAGGAAAGGCTAGTAGCGAAAGGGTTTCGCCAAAGGCAAGGAATCGACTATGAGGAGACTTTCTCGCCTGTTGCCATGCTTAAATCAATTAGGATTTTATTAGCAATAGCTGCATACTATGATTATGAGATTTGGTAGATGGATGTCAAAATAGCTTTTCTCAATGGATACATTGAAGAAAACATTTTCATGGAACAACCTAGGAGATTTGAATCCCAAGATGGTTCTAAGGTATGCAAGCTAAAGCGATCCATTTATGGGTTGAAACAAGCTTTCGAGGAGTTGGAACATCCGTTTTGATGAAGCCATTAAATCCTTTGGTTTTATCAAAAATGAGGATGAGCCATGTGTATATAAGAAGGTTAGTGACAGTGCTATCACTTTCCTTGTCTTATATGTGGATGACATACTATTGATGGGTAATGACACAGGTATGTTGACGACTATAAAGGTATGGTTGTCAAATACATTCTCCATGAAAGACTTAGGGGAGGCAACCTTTATTCTTGGGATTCGCATCTATAGAGATAGAGCGAAAAGAATAATTGGTTTATCCTAAAGTCTATACTTGGAAAAGGTGTTAAAGAGGTTTAACATGCTTAATTCCAAGAGAGGATTGTTACCAGTGAGACATGGTATCCATCTTTCTAAAGAGATGTATCCAAAGACACCTGAAGAAAGAGATAAGATGGCCAGGATTCCATATGCTTCGGCTATTGGAAGTTTAATGTATGTAATGTTGTGTACT
Source organism: Hevea brasiliensis (assembly GCF_030052815.1). NCBI lineage: Eukaryota > Viridiplantae > Streptophyta > Magnoliopsida > Malpighiales > Euphorbiaceae > Hevea > Hevea brasiliensis. The sequence goes on along the minus strand of NC_079499.1, from coordinate 35,347,705 downwards.
AGGCCGGATATCGCATATCTTTATTAGTTTGACTAGCGGTATCAATCCAATCGAGTTTGGAACATGGATAAGCTGTCAAGAATATTCTTAAGTACTTGAGAAGAACTAAGGATTTATTCTTGATTTATGGAGTGGAGACTTGCAATTGGATGGTTATACGATTACGATTTCCAATCGGATATCGATGATAGAAAGTCTACTTACGGATATGTGTTCATTTGTAATGGAGGTGCGATCGGTTGGAAGAGTTCCAAGCGAGCACATTGCAGATTCCACTCTGAAGTGAGTATATTCTTTGCATCGAGATCTTTGCAAAGGAAGGCTATTTGGATAAAAAGTTCGTGTGAGAACTTACAGTAGTTCCTTCCATTGAGTCGTGGTTCCACTACATTGTGACAATAATGGAGTAGTCATACGAGCTAAGGAACCAAGGTCTCACCGTAAATCCAAACACATAGAAAGGCACTACCACATTATCGGAGATATAGTTGGGCAAGCGATTTAGCCATGCGAAAATAGCATCGATTGAAAATCCAGCTAATCCATTCACTAAGCCTATGTCACGGACTCGATTAGACCGACATCTAGAGAAGATAGGTCTAAGATATTGTAATGAATGGCTCTAGTGCTAGTGGGAGATTGTTAGTAGTATGCCTAGAGCATATCATTTAGTATGTATCTTGTACATATTTTATTAATAAAATGGCATTTCCACTTTTACTGCTTATATAATATATTTATGTGTAATAGAAAAGGTCCATTGATATTTTGTTAGAAATATTATTCTTAAGTTGTTAAGAATATGAGTGACAATATTTCTAGCACGAAGTATCATAAATAGGTTCACAATCGAGGATACTTCATAATAAGGACATGACTTATCGGAAAGATTGTATTCATGTTTGTTCCCAAGTTATTTATATGAGATATAAATAAGATGGAATGGTGAGTCTCATGCCATATAACAAACATGATAGGCACTTATAAATGATAAGTAGGCCGAACGGTGACACTTATGACAAGCACATGGAGTTTACTCTTGTCAATGTTTTGTCATAAATCATATCAATGCATATAATCTTTAGACCTGAGATAGCACAGTTATCTTGTATATAGGTAGTTTGAGTTTGATACTGCTTTCATACTTGTCTTGTGTATGGGTATATGGGCATGTGTTGGCTCCTACTAGTTATATATGGAGGTAGGTGTTGATTAAGATGGAATCTGTTCCTCTAAGTAAATAGAGATAAAATCCTATGTTCATTTAATTGTTCTTGATGTTTCAAGTTCTGGCCAGACAGATAGATTTATTCAGAAAAAGTTTACGATGAGAAAATCTTTTAATCAAGAACTGGAATTAAAAGAGAACATAATATTCATAGCAAATGGAGTTTGACATAAACCATGACTCCGGCTTGAGTTGGGATTTTGTAATAGAGAGATTCTAGTGCATGGTAACATATGATTATAGGTTCATTTAAGGTAAACCTTATTACTAATTGGGTGGCCATGGCATGCTATGCTAGGTGTTAACCATGGTCTATGAGGTTCATAAAATGATTTAGAGAACTCATTTATGGTAAGAAAGAGTTCTGATGATATTAAGAGTTGATATCATGTCTCATTGCCAATTAGTGATGAGCCTAGTAAGTCACACACATACACAAGTTATCACCTAATTAAATATGATTTAATTAATTAATTAAAGAGTTTAATTGATTAATTAAATAGGTTTGGTTTGCAATTAGTTTGCAAAGTCCCTAGCATGACTTGAAACCAAATCTAGATTATTGGATGTATAATATAAGTTAAATTTATATTTAAAGTGTTTAAATATGAATTTAATTAATGAGAAATTAATTAATAGAGATTAATTAATTAATTTATATTTGATATAAATTAATTAGAAGAAGAAAATAATTATTTTGGGTTAAGAACTCAAAATTAAGACACAGGGGCATTTTGGTCATTTTGCTGTGTGACACGTGGCACCATGAGATGGTGACACATGGCATAACACATAAGCTTGCCAAATGTTTTTTAATCATGTAAGATGATTAAAATCAAGATTAAATATAGGTTTGACACTTGGCACAATGTGATTGGGTCACTTAAACCTAGAGCTAATCAAAGGGTGACATGTGGCAAGGGTTTAATGTGTTAACCTAGCTATTTAAGTGTTGTTATGAGAAAAATAAAATACAACCAGCAGCCACACTCCTTTGTCACGCCACTTTGAGGGGTTTTATCTCTTCTTCTTCATCTCTTATCAATTAAAAGAGATTAGCCATCAATCTCTTGAATTAAGAACACTAGGAATTGTTTCTAGTGTCCTGTTTACATCTCTAATCTCTTAAAAGGCAGAATTTGAATTTCTAATTAATAGAAAAGGCTTTAGAAGCTGTTCAAGGTCTGCCATAGGTGTTCTTGGTGTGGACAAGCTAGAGGGAGAACATCTGGTATCCTGAAGACGAATCTCAAAGGCGCAGACACGCTGCAGTGTATCAAGAGGTTAGTGTAATCGTTCTTGATTTAATCTAGGGTTCTAAAATTAATCTGATTAATTTTAAAATCTTAAATGGAAAATACAGATCCAAAAACGTATTAAAAGAGTTTTAATATGTTGTTTATCATTGAAATCAAATAGATAAAAATAAATCTTGCATGATGCATGTGACCCTAGGTGAAAATTTTTGAATTCAATGGTATAAACTTGTGTTTTTCACGCTTCCGTTCCTTCAATTGGTATCAGAGCGACTATATTTGCCATTTAGATTGATGTTTATATGATTTAATTGTGTGTTTGATCATGAGATCAAGAGTTTATTGCTGGTTGCAAAGTCAAAGTGGCGGCAGAAATGATGAACACCATGGTGCGCATGGTTGATGCATCACAATGGTGTGCAAAGGTAAATGGATGGTGAATGTGCAATTGTTGTATGATTTAAGATCCATTTTATGTCTAATTAAATTGTTTAATTAGAATTTTTATCACACAATTAAATTATGATTCAAATCAGAATTTTAAAAATTGTTTGAATGTGATTCAAATCTGAATTTTAAAAGTTGTTTGAATGTGATTCAAATCTGAATTTTTAAAGTTGTTTGAATCATATTTAAATCTGATTTTTTAAAATTGATTGAATAAAATTCAGATCTGATTTTTAAAAAAATATTTGAATGTGATTCAAATCTGATTTTTTAAAAAATGTTTGAATGTGATTCAAATCTGAATTTTTAAAGTTGTTTAAAGTCAAAAAGCTTGCACAAGTTCGGGTCCAAAAACTGGCCGAACCTAAAATGACCTAAAATGACCTAAAGTGACCAATTTTGGTACATTTTGACCAGCAATAGTAAAATGACCATAACTTGGTCTACATAATTCAGAATGACCTGAAATTTTGTCCTGCGTTCCATAAGATATAGACCTACAAGTTTGTAGTTTGGACCGAAATCCAAAAACTGAGGGAACTAGGTCGTCCGGCTAGGTGAAAATAGTACACCGAAATCCAGTAAATTGCAATAAAATGCAATACACTTGGAAATAAAATTGGTAACATATACCAACATTAAAGGGCTATAAAATGTGACATATTGGTAACATTAGAATTGACTCACGTAAAGTGCATCAAGGGTCAACATTATAGGTTGACTAATGAAATGAATTGAGGGGAATAGTACCAAGAGAAATAGGACTTTAAGCTAGACAAATCTAGCAAACAAAAATTGAGAAATTGACCAAATTTTGCACTAAAGGTGCAATCTGTCCAACTTTAGTAAATTGACCATATCTTGGTCTATACAACTTAGAATGACCTAAAATTTTGCCCTGCGTGCAATAAGACATAAAGCTACAATTTTGCTTCTTTGACCAAAAGCTAAAAACCAAGAGAAATAGGACTTTAAGTTAGACAAATCTAGCACACAAAAATTGAGAAATTGACCAAATTTTTGCACTAAAGGTGCAATCTATCCAGCTTTAGTAAATTGACCATATCTTGGTCTATACAACTCAGAATGACCTGAACTTTTGCTCCGCGTGCAATAAGACATAGGGCTACAATTTTGCTTCTTTGACCAAAAGCTAAAAACCAAGGGAAATAGGACTTTATGCTAGATCAATCTAGCTCACTAAAATTGAAAATTGGTAATTACATAAAATGATGCTTGAAGTGATTTGGCAATGAATGCTAACTTGTAAAAATGGTAAATTGCACTATATTGGCAGCATATTGAAATGCAAATTGTGACATGTTGATACTAGAATCAACTTATCCATGATGTATAAAAAGGTCAATATTTTCATTGACCAGTGAATTGTGTAATGACCAGTAAATCCTGAAAATAAAGAAATAAATATGTAACCTTGTAATATGCCCTAATTTGCCTAGTTGACTAGTTTGGGTAGGTTGGCATGCCAATAGGATTCTGACAGCTGTTCTGTAAATGATTTTACGTCATATTGTGTTTTATGGCTTATTATGCCATACTATGATTTTAATAGCCTATGGCTATACAGATTGTGTTATTATACTCGGCTTAATGCCTGGTTGATTATATGGCTTTTTAGCCACACTATTTGCACACCAGGAGACACTTTGTGATCGATGGTGTGACGGCCCGAGGTACTAGGTACCCAGTACTAGTATATCCATTTATCCAGTCTGGTCAGTGTATAGGCTACATGGGCAGTCAATTAAAATATTATTCAATTTAGGAAGCTAAGTTAAGTATAATGAAATTTCAGTATAATTAAATTAAGTATTGAATGAATGAGTAAAAGAAATTAGCAAAAGAAACATAACAAAAATATAAATTGCAGAACCGTAGAGACTTGAAATACAATACAGTTAGAATAAATTGTATACTGGGTAGTATTACTAAAAAGTTATAAACTAAGTACTTCCAAAGAGGAACAAACTAGTATATGAGATCGTTGATGCTAGAAATACAATACCAAATTAAATTAATTCCTGAGTATCTAAATTATGATTTAGTTCTTTCTTTAATTGTATATATATATTACTTCTTGTTATACTATTGCACCACTAAGCAAAAATGCTTAGCGCGATGGAATTGCTTCCTCGCGCAGGTACTGAAGGTAAAACCAGTAGACTGCCGACTGAGATTTTTGAAGTCCAGATCTGCAGAAGTGTCAGAAGAATACAAGGATGTCACCTCCTCAGCAATGCATGTAGATAGGGCTCATTTTATACATGTCATGTATATTGTTCATTCCTAGTACATTATAAATTATTTATATATCTTGTACAAAATAAATACATGTAATTAACTTGTGAATTATGGAAGCTACTCAAAGCAAGTATTTTAATATGTGAATTGAATTTGAGTTATAATGAGATTGTACTTGTGAATCTTGAGATGTTGATAATCTGATAAGATTTCTGAGAAAATTTGATACTGTATTGAGATACATTATGTTTGAAAATTTTTGAGACAACTAAGTTTGAGAAATTGAGTATATATTGAAATTGTGTTTGGCAGGTTCAGAAGAACTGTTAGTCCAAATTACAGTCGGCACGTTGTCGGATTATCGTTAAAATTTTTAAAATTTCCAAATTAGCTAGATTTTGATAAAAGTAAAAATAGCCTAAATAATTAAATAAAGTTTTTGAATAAATAAATCAAGAACTGTAATGAAATCAGATAAAATCAGGTGCTCCGGCACGCCGTGTAGCACCCCTTGCTCGGCTACACTGTAGACGAGTGAGGGGTGTTACAAATTAAGCTTAAATCAAGCATGCATGAAGCTTTCAAGTGGACAACAATGGTGGATCTTCTTTTCACCATTTTCGGCTGAAATTGGGAGCTTGGAGATGAACTTCAATCTGCTGTCCAAAGGGTGAGTTAGTGGTCCACTTAGGTGTAGATAATTCCCACTAACTCTCCACTAACTTTATTTAATTAATATTATATGTTAAATGTGTTAATTACTCCATTTACACTCCACTTTTGGCTATTTATATTAGGTACCCCAAATTTAATCTTTCATTATATTTTCCAAGTGTAATACCATGTATTTTTAATGGACATTTAGGTCAAAAGATAATTCGGGATGTCAAATGACCACAATACCCCAGTTCGGGTTGCATTCCCGATTTTTCGATAACACTGGGTTTTGTGCGTTTTTCGATTTCTCACTTTTCTTTGTACTAATTATTTAATTTTTCTTTGATATTTCTAATGATATTTATACTTCAATTGATGTCTCTTTAAGTCTTAAAATTAATTTCCAGGGTTCCCTGCGGTCTAGGACTAGTCAACGGTCCACGCCGTAACTTCCCCGTGCAGTCACCCATCGCTAGGGTTCCCGGCTCGCTTAACTTGGTTGCATTTCTTTACTATTATTTTTCCTTTGTTTTTCTTTTATTTTATTTTCTTTTATTTCATTATTTAATGTCTCCTTACTCATATCGAAGTGTAGTTCTAGGCATCCTAGCTGTCCGGACAACACTGGCCACCGGAACAGTAGAACGCATTACCGAACATAGGGGTGTTACAGTAGCAGCATAAGTATATGATATAGTAGTGAAAATGTATGTAATTTGGTAGTGAAAATTGTATGTAATAATTAGGAGTGTTTATGTGTATATATTATTGGGTTTGGACTTTGTGAATTAGGATTATATTTGGTGTATTTAAGGTCATTGTATTATGCCCAAAGTGACTATAATATGAAGTAATAAATGGTTGTGGTATGATACAAATGAAGAATTTGGTTTGGGAATTAAGTTATAGCTAGTTGAATGTGTGATTGGATTGGTGTTTGAGAGACATGTAGAGGGCAGTATGCAAATGAGCCTATAACCCTAAGTGTGTGACTTCAATTGGTATGAGATCAATTGGAGGTGAAACTAGGCACAAAATGTGCCAACTTTCATGAAGAAAGCCTACCAAAATTCTATCTAGAAAGTGATATGGAAACTGACAAAATTCGAATTAGTGACTTTTCAAACCTGAAAATTGACCATTTGTACAGCAGTCAGTATTTTGGCCATAAATCACTCAAAATAGGTCCAAATGACTTGAAATTTATACGGTTAGAAAACTTAGACATAGGGCTACATCTTTTGTAGAGACCACAAAACCAAAAAATGACCATAAGTAAGTCAAAATGCTTGCACAAGTTCGGGTATAAAAAATGCCAGAATCGAAAATGACCTAAAAATGACATAAGTTTGCCATTTTAGTGCAATCTATCCAGTAGTAGTAAAATGACCATAAAATGGTCTAGTAAACTCCAAATGACCAAAAATTTGTAGCAAACGTTCACTAAGACATAGACCTACAAGTTTGTAATTTGGACCAGAACCCAAAAACTGAGGGAACTAAGTCATCCGGCTAGGTCAAAACAGCATACCGAAATCCGAAAAATTGCAATAAAATGCAATACACTTCAAAATAAAATTGGCAACATGTACCAACACTAAAGGACTATAAAATGTGACATATTGGTAACATTAAAATTTATTCCCCTATAGTGCATCAAAGGTCAACATTATAGGTTGACTAATGAAAGCAATAGTATTAAATAAATTTAATTATTGAACCTTATTGTTAGAAACAATTTAAATGAGTACTGAAACACTTTAAATTGTGTATTTCAGTTAGCAAAGACTCAGGGAAGGGGAAAGAAACACTGAGTCAAGGCCAAGAGTCTACTCATTAGAGGTTTGTGCCCAACAGTTATTTCTTTTGAATTTTCAATTGAAATAAATTATGATAATTTGTATAATATTGCTTAAATTGTGGAAAATTTGTTTGAATGATATTTGATTGATACTTATTGCTTGAAAAATATTGCAAATGGTTTGAAACCACATCTATCATGCATATTTGACTGAATTCCTCGATAGCTTATCTAGTGGGATGGATTGACTTTGAATTCCCTCTCTGGCTGAAGTGTTGAGGTGTGTCCCTATTGAGGACGAATAGGATGAGTACTCATATAATTATAACACCCCCATTTGCATAGCCTGGTAGATTTCACTGTTCCGGTGATCGGTGTTGGTCCGGATAATTAAGGGGATTAGAGCCACACTTAAGACAACTAGAGAAGCCATAAATACAAATAATTAATAATTGCCAATTAGTTAAGTATAAATAAGAAAAACAAAACATAAGAGGTTAAACGAGCCGAGAGTCACAGCGATGGGTGACCTTCTCGGGAAAGACTGCGAAGTCATTTTAAACTCAAATTTCAAATCGTAAAATGTGACGCTGCGGTCCTTAGGACCCTTATGAACACAGTGGAAAAGAGAAAATCACGAAAAAGAACTGTTAAGCCAGTCAAATAATTAGGTCAGGGAGCTGGAAGAAATATTGGATTATTTGCAAACCGGGATGAACAAGCGAGGGGCAATTTGGTCGATTGACCCTGAGAGCTGACTCCTGACCTAACTGTCAAATAAAATCGGAGAAAAGAAAATTTTTGGATCAAGAATTAAATTAAAGAGCTAATAGAAAAATATATGAAAAAGAAAAAGAAAAAAATTTGGAAAAGGTGAAAAAGCTTATTACATCATGCATGACATCATGCATGATGCAATAAACTTAATAATTAAAAATTTAAATTTTAGGATAATTTTGTCTTACTAAATATTTAAAAAAAAAAACACAAAAGAAAAAGAAAAAAAAAAGAAAATTGAATAATGACATCACCAAATTACATAAGATATGGCATCAAAATTAATTTTAATTTAATTAACCAATTTGACTAAGTCAAATTTTGCATAAATACACATTAAATGAAAAAAAAATAAAATATAAAGAGATCCATCTTCTTCTTTCCCGTAGCTCTCTTTCTCTCTTTCTCCCAAAGCTCTCTCACCCTTAAAACCTCCATGAAAGCTCATCTTTGAGCTTGAAAAACCAAAAATCTCACCATAGAAAATTACTCTACCATGGTTAAAGCTTGTTTTGGCAACTAGAAGAGGTGATTGAAGAATAAAGAAAAAAGAAAGGAAGAGGTTTGAAGGGAAAGAAAATTCTGCACTAAGGTTAGTAAACAAAATTTGATTTTCTAGTTGAATTAGTTGTGTTTATAGCTTAATTAACTTAGAAATAAACTTAAAATGAAAAGAAATTAATTGTTTGAGGAATAGATGGAAATTCTGGCAGCTAGGGTTTGTGATGAAAAGCATGTGTTTTGATTAAATTTATTATGTTAGGCAAGCTTATGTGAATGTGGTAATGAGATTGAAATGTTTAGATTTGGTTAAATGCAAAGAAATTGTGAACTAGGGTTTTGGGACTTAGGGTTTATGAACCAAAAATGTGAGAAATGAGTAAATGACGTCTTTGACCTATTATGAAGTGAAAAATGGTCATTTGTAACTAAATGAGTTGTGTTGGAATGGTTGGAATTAAAGTTAAATTCGGAGGGAGTGTGGTCATGCTGCTGGCTGCATGACCAAGTCAGCTTTGAAGGACCAAAAATGAAATTTTAAAAGTCGAATTGATATGGGACCAATTGGGGATGAAAATAGACATAAAATGACACAATTTTCATTTAGGAACCATGCTCAAAAAGTGACCAAAACCTAGTGAACAAATTGACCAAAGTTGGATAAGTGCAGGCTGCCCTGTACAAACTGACTAAATGAACAGTGTTTATTCATTTAGTCATAACTAGAGGTAGGCAGTTCCAAATGACCTGAAATTTTACCAGTGGCTAGATGAGATATATACATAAAACTTTCATGAAGAACACAAACCCAAATTCTGACAGCTACCAAGTCATTTGGCCACCCCAAGTTGGTGACCCAAAACTGCCAGCACCAAATTTGCCCAGAAAATCTGGGTTGTTTCCAATCCGGCAGCCATGGTTCAAATGGCCATAACTTGAGCTACAAAACTCCAATTGGGGTGATCCAAAAATGAGAATAAACTTAAGACAATAAGGAACATTTTCTGTGAAGGAAGTTTTGCCAAATTCCAACAGTAAAATTACCAATGGAACAGTACAACTAGGAGCACCAAAACTGAAAATTTGACAATTTTGCCAAAAGGACTTAAGCTTTGAGAAAATGACCAAAATCAACAAATTTAATGACCAAAATGTGGTATGTGGGTGAAGTTGGAGTTCCCATACCTATTAACCCTTAGAAAGTCAACAATTTGACTTGAATAGTATAGTGAATACTAATCCAAAACATAAAAACTTCGAGAACGTCGAATTTAATACGTTAGAGCTAAATAAAAGTGAAGTTAAATTTATTTTTGGAATTTATGCTAAGTTATGGTACTGAAACGCTGTGAAACTGTCTGTTTCAGCTGAAAAAGACTTGGAAACTCGAAGAGACTGAGTCAAGGCCTAAAGGCGACTCACGTCAGGTCTGTGCACAGTAATTTTTGTTTAAATATATGATTCTTGAAAATTTGATTTTTTTTTAGTTAAATATGAATTGTGTTGCCATTTATGATTGTGGATATGACTTTGAAAATTTACCAGATTTCCAATAAATTATTTGAATAAATTGTTTTGAATAGATTTTTGTGTTCACACTTAGCATGACAGTATCACATTATTCCTCCTCTATTTATGGGGTTGAAATCGTTTATTTTCCTCCCTCTCTGGCTTGCCAGTTCAGGTTGAGATTGGATGAGTAGTCATTAGCTAGCTAGCCACCTCCCTCATTGATTTGGATTAATGGGGTTGTAGATTGCTTTGTTGTGGTGTACAACACGGCATTGATCGGAAATTTTGTGTCATGGCTTAAGTTGTGTATGATTTTGGCAACACTGTGTTTATTAAATTATTTGACTAAATTATGTTATTATGAGCTTTAATAATTTGTGAAATGTGATTGGGAAATATTTAAATTGTGTTTCATCAATGAATGATTTATGTATTGTATTTCAAATTTTTATTGTGCACCACTGAGTATTTTTATACTCAGCGATAGCTTATTTTGCTGTCGCAGATAAGAGCAAGGAGAAAGCAGCAGAGTGAGCTGCTATTGACTTGAGAACTACATCGGTCTGTTTGTACGGGTGTTATTTTATACCCTTATAGTTAATTTTGATGTAAATATAGGAATGTTGTATGTACCAATGTAAAGTTGAGCAGTTGTAAAATAAATTGTAATAATATTATTTTTAGATTTCCTTTTGTAAATTAATGTTTGTACTTGGAAATTTCATACTTTATGCCATGTGAATGAAATTATTAAATATTTTGTGATGATAAATTTTGATTTAATTGTGGAATTATTTTGAAGTGAATTGAATTGAGTTGATTTGAGGTTTATTGGAGGTTGGGAGTTGTGAAAAATTTTATTGGAAGTGTTTTTCTCAGGTATTTGAAGAACTATTTTCTCTAATTACAAACGGAACTCTGTCAAAATTTTTATAAAATTTGCGGCAAAATTAAAATGGACAAAAATTTTTACTAGTATTTAAACTTTGAATAAATGGTTTTTAATTTCTACCAAAATGCTCACCACTTCCAAAATGTAAGAAAATTGTTTTAAAATCCCTTGTAGGGTACTTAATGAGTTATCAGTAGGTGAAGTTCGGTAGTTCATTAAGTATTCTACGGGATCATGTTATGCCTTACAGAGGGGTAAGGTGTGACATGTTTTAGTGGTATCAGAGCATGGTTTTACAATAAATTTTGACTATGCATGTGAATATTTCTTTGATAAGTACAATTGCTCAAGTGTCTTTAATTAATACATATGACGTATTTACATCATGGATATGCACTAACGGAGGTCAACCTCCTTGTATTTGATCTCAGGAAGTAGAAAATTTGGGAAAAACAGAATGGAAGGAGGAGATCATTCTGAAGAACAATCTGCAGAGGTTGAGGTTCAAGGGGAAGCCCCAGCACTCCAGAATGTGAGTGGGTCAGCCACGCCAGCTCCTACTCCAGCACCGCAATTCCCTGCTCAGTTTGTACAGCAGATGGCTGCATTTTTCCAGTAAATGGCGGGTAATGTGCCACCCTAAGTTCAGATGCAAGTACCTGTAGTACAACCACAGCCCTCAGCTCGACAATATGAAAAATTGATGAAATTTGGGGCCACCGAGTTTAAAGGCACTGTGGATCCACTGGAGGCAGAATAGTGGTTGGAAAGAATGGAACGAGTTTTCAGAAAGCTACAGTGTACGGAAGAGCTGAAGTTCGAGTATTCTGTTTCCTTTTTGCAAGGGGATGTGTATGAATGGTGGAAAACCATCCCCCACAGCCTGGTTGAGCCACCTGTGCTGACATGGACAGACTTCCTGAGGGAATTCAGGCAGAAATGGGTTCCTGATGCGTATGTATATATGAAATTATAAGAATTCTTGAGTTTGAAATAAGGGGACAGAACCATAGTAGAATATGAGAGAGACTTTTCAAGGCTAAGCCACTATGCTGGAAGCTTAGTCTCCACCCCCAGAGATAGATGTAAGAGGTTTGAGTCCGGGTTAAGGCCGAATATGAGAATGCAAGTTATGGGTTTTCGACATTAGAATTTTGCTGAGTTGATCTCACAGGCCCTGGAACTAGAAAGGATAGAATCTGAAGGGGCAGTAAAGAAGGGTACACAAGAGAAAGAGAAAACTGAAAAGACTACGGGACAAACATCTGAGAGTGGTTCTAGCAAGAGGAAATAGTTTGGGGGATCCAGCTCCCATAGATCTGGCAGAGGCAGATTTTCTGGCCAAAGACCACCCCGGTCTGGTCAGCAGACCCAGCAGGCACCCCGAGGAGCTCTATCAGTACGACAGTGTAAAACTTGTGGTAGAACTCATGGTGGGGTTTGTTTCAAAGCTACCGGTGCATGTTTTAACTGTAGAGGGAGCAGACATTTCGCTAAGGATTGCACTAGTCCGTGCTGGTCTGGACCTTCTGCTACATCTGAAGGATCAGCCCAAGTCTCTGCACCTAGAGGGTCACAGTCAGCTGCTAGAGGTAGAGGCAGAGGTAGGGGTCCTAGTAACACTCTTGGAAGTCAAAGCACTGTTAACCAGCCAATACCTAGTGGCGTACCAGTCAGAGTGTATACCATGCGTCAGAGAGAGGAGGCTGAAACATCAGACATAGTAGCTGGTATTTTCTCCATCCTTGACCAAGATGTATATGTGTTATTTGATCCTGGCTCCACACATTCATATGTTAGTGCTAGTGTGATGTGTTCTACTGCTATTCAGTGTGTACCAATGGATTATGATGTGCTAGTAACAAGTCCATTAGGCCAGGAGGTCAGGGTAAATAAATTATATAGGGATTGTCCTTTGGTGATCCAAGGACACACTTTTTTGTCTGATTTAATTGAAATGTCCTTCAGAGATTATGACATTATCTTGGGCATGGATTGGTTAGCTAGGCATCATGCGATGATTGACTGTAGACTGAAGACAGTCACTTTTGGTCTTCCTCAGTATGGTGATGTAGTAATACATGGGGAGAGGCAGTTATTGCCTTCAAACATCATTTCAGCTGCACTGGCCAGAAAAATGATTAGAAAAGGGTGTGAGGTGTACTTGGCACATGTGACAGACACCCAAGTGGGGAGTCCAGCACTGAAGGACATTCCTACTGTATGTGACTTTCCGGATATGTTTCCTGATGAATTGCCAAGATTACCTCTAAAAAGAAAAGTGCAGTTTGAAATTGATGTTATGCCTGGTGTGGACCCAATCTCGATAACGCCATACAGAATGGCACCAGCATAACTAAAAGAATTAAAAGTACAGTTGCAAGAGTTGCTTGATAAGGGCTTCATCCGCCCTAGTGTGTCACCTTGGGGAGCGCCGGTGTTATTTGTAAAGAAGAAGGATGGCACTCTTCGGTTATGCATTGACTATCGGCAGCTGAATAAGGTGACAATAAAGAACAGATATCCATTACCCCATATTGATGACTTATTTGATCAGTTGAGGGGTGCAGCTGTGTTCTCCAAAATTGACCTGAGATTAGGTTATTATCAGTTGAGAGTACAAGAGCAGAGTATTTCTAAAACTGCCTTCAGAACCCGCTATGGCCATTATGAGTTCTTGGTCATGCCATTCGGGTTAACTAATGCTCCGGCTGCTTTTATGGATCTAATGAACACTATCTTCTGACCATACCTCGACCAGTTTGTTGTGGTATTTATTGATGATATATTGGTTTATTCGAGGAATGCAGAAGAGCATGATAGACATCAGCGGATTGTACTATAAACTTTGAGGGAGAAACAGCTATACGCCAAATTGTCGAAATGTGAATTTTGGCTGAAGGAGATATCATTTTTGGGGCACATAGTATCAGTAGAGGGTATTAAGGTAGATCCTAGCAAGATAGAAGCTGTCCTTAATTGGAAGCCACCCAGAAATGTCACAGAGATTCACAGTTTTCTGGGGTTAGCTGGATATTACCGTCGATTTATGAAGGGATTCTCCATGTTGGCATCTCCATTGATCAAGCTGCTTAGAAAGGATGTGAAATTTCAGTGGACAGATAAATGCCAGCAAAGTTTTGATGAATTGAAGAGGTGTTTGACCGAGGCTCCAGTCCTGACTTTACCTACACCGGGTAAAGAATATACAGTTTATAGCGATGCTTCTCACAATGGGTTAGGTTGCGTGTTGATGCAAGATCGAAATGTCATTGCCTATGCATCACGCCAGCTAAAGCCGCATGAGAGGAATTATCCGACACATGACTTGGAGCTTGCAGCCATTGTGTTTGCTCTTAAGATCTGGAGACATTATTTGTATGGGGAAAAGTGCTACATCTACACAGATCATAAGAGTTTGAAGTATTTGGGCACCCAGAAAGAGTTGAATTTGAGACAGAGGAGATAGTTAGAGTTGATAAAAGACTATGATTACCTGATAGAGTTTAAATTCTTTATGACATTCTCTGTCTTTTGAATTTAACTATGATTTTAAGTGTCCACAGTTTATATGATTTATGGTTTATGGTTTTAAATTGCATTTTCTTAATGTTATGCACCATTGAGACATTGGCTCAATGATAATTTTTTCATTGCTGTCGCAGGTAGACAAATAGATAGACAGAGCAGCAGAGTAGGCTGCTTGTGCTACATTTTGAGATTTTGCCGGGTATATAGAGTACCACCTTTTTATAATTTTTATTGTAATGTATGTGCACTGTATGTATATATTGTACTTGGTCTTGAGCAGTTATAAACTAAAGTTGTAATATATTTATTTCTTATCTCAGCTTTTGAACTAAGCCATTTTGTAGTCTATCTTTGGAAATAATGAAAATTGATGTTGAATTGAGTTTGACAAATGTTGAGAAAATTGATTTGTGTTGAGCCATACTGGAGTTTGGGATTGAATAAATATATTGAAAGTGCTTTTTATAGGTATTTGAAGAACTGTTTTACAGAAATTACTGATACTTCATATTTTTTATTTGGGTTCACTTCAGTTAAAAAAAAAATTTCTAACACCTGTCTAAAGTGCTTGTAACACCCCTATATTTGGTAGTGTGTTCTACTGTTTCGATGACCAGTGTCTATCCGGACAGCTAGAATGCCTGGAATTATACTTAAATATTAGTGAGGAGATATAAAATAATGAAATACACTAGAGAAAAATACAAGAAAAACAAAGGAAAAATAAGAGCAATGAAATGTAATTAAGTTAAACGAGCCAAAAACCGTAGCGATGGGTGACCACACCAGAAAGTTGCGACGAGGACCGTTGACTAGCCATGGACCGCGGGGAACCTTGGGAAATATTATTAAGACTTAAATAAACATCTATTGAAGTATAAATGACATAGGAAATGTCAAAAAAAAAATTAATTAATTAGTACAAAGAAAAACGAGAAATCGAGAAATTGGAAAAAATCGGTGCAACCGAAAAATCAGGAATACAACCCGAATAGGAGCATTGTGGTCATTTAACACCCCGAGTTGCCTTTGACCTAAATTTTCATTAAAAATAAATGATATTAAACTTTGAAAATGTCATGAAAATTAAAGTTGTGGTACATAATGTAAATAGTGAAAGTGAGGTAACAAAATTATAAATTTGGAAACATTGGATTAATTAATCTTTAACCAAACTTAATGCTCCACTAAGTGAAGTTAGTGGACGTTAAAATATCACAATTGTGGACAGAAACTTCATCTTCAACCTCTCATTTCCAAACCAGCCGAAATTCTCTCCCAAGCTCTCATCCATGGCCGCCCTATTTGCATGCTCCCATCTCCATGATCAAGCCAAAGTTCTTGCCAGTTCTCTTTATTAAACCTAGTCTACACACCTTGGGCAGCATTTAGTGAGTAAGAAAGATAAGTTTTGATGAGTTTTTAAGAAGCTTCAAAATAGGTAAGTGCTTGTTTTCCATTTTTGCTTCATTAAATTTGTGTGGGTGCTGTGGTGAGTAGATTTATGGAAGAAATGTTGAAGTTTGGTGAGTTAGGGTGATGTCCCATTTTGGTAGCCATGGAAGTTCAACATGTTTAGCTTGTTTCTACATGTAAATGGTAGTTTGAGGTGTTGATGTAAGTGCTTATATGTATAGGAGTAATTTACCATGTATTAAGTTTGAATTATAAGTTTGAAAAGTTAAAATGGAAGCTTGATGTATGTGTATTACTTGGGCAGCCTCATGGTGAAGATTGGTAATGTTTAAGGTCATGAAAAGTTGTTGAATTATAGTACAAAAGTGGCAGCATATGTATATGAAATTATAGTGATAATGTATGTAATTTGGTAGTGTAAATTATATGTATTGGTTAGGAGTATTATGTGGAAAATTATTTAGAATTGGATATTGTAAATTAGGAGTTGTATTTGGTCTATATAAGGCCATTGTATTCTGCCCAAAGTTACTAAAATGTAAACTAATGAATGGTTATGGTATGGTACTGGTGCATAATTGTGTGGGAAGTGAAGATGTAATTGGTTGAATGTGTATTTGGATTGATGCTTTTAAAATGTGTTAAGGGCAGTATATGTTTTAGGCTATAAATGGAATTGTGTAACTCCAATTGGTATGAGGTCAATTGGAGGTGAAACTAGGCACAAAATGTGCCAACTTTCATGAAGAAAGCCTACCAAAATTCTGTCCAAAAAGTGACATGAGAATTGACCAAATCCGGATTAGTGACTTTGCAAACCTGAAAATTGACCATTTGAATAGTAGTTAGTATTTTGGCCATAACTCACTCAAAACAGGTCCAAATGATCTGAAATTTATACCATGGAAAGCTTAGATATAGAGCTACAACTCTTATGAAGACAGCAAAGCCCAAAAATGACCATAAACAAGTCAAAATGCTTGCACAAATTCGGGTATAAAAACTACTAGAATCAGAAATCACCTAAAAATGACCTAAGTTTGCCATTTTAGTGTAATCTATCCAGTAATAGTAACATGACCATAACTTGGTCTAGTAAACTCCAAATGACCTAAAATTTGTGGCAAAAGTTCACTAAGACATAGACCTATAAGTTTGTAATTCTGACCAGAACCCAAAAACCAAGGAAACTAGGTCATCCGGCTTGGTCAAAGTAGCATGCCAAAATCTGATAAATTGCAATAACATGCAATACAATTGAAAATGAAATTGGTAACATATACCAACACTAAAGGACTGTAAAATGTGACATATTGATAACATTAAAATTTATTCCCCTACAGTGCATCAAATGTCAACATTATAGGTTGACTGATGAAAGCAATAGCATTAAATAAATTTAATTATTGAACCTTATTGTTAGAGACAACTTAACTGAGTACTGAAACACTTTGAATTGTGTGTTTCAGTTAGCAAAGACTCAGGGAAGGGGAAAGAACCACCGAGTAAAGGCCAAGTGGCTATTCATCAGAGGTTTGTGCACAATAGTTATTTCTTTTCAATTTTCAATTGAAATAAATTATGACAATTTATATGTTATTGCTTAAATTGTGAAAAAATTTTTTGAATGGAATTTGATGGATACTTATTGTTTGAAAAATATTGTAAATAGTTTGAAACCACAGCTATCATGTATATTTGATTGAATTCCTTGCTAGCTTATCTAGTGGGATGAATTGGCTTGAATTCCCTCTCTGGCTAAAGTGTTGAGGTGTGTGCTAGTTGAGGACGAATAGGATGAGTACTCATATAATTGCTAGCTAGCTATGTTATTCCTCATTAGCCATTGGCTTTTGGGATGAATTGGACTATGGAATCATGATTAAGCTGTGTGTGTGATTCATTAATATTCATTGAGACATTGTGAAATGGAGTTGAAATTCTTTATGACATTCTCTGTCTTTTGAATTTAATTATGATTTTAAGTATCCGCAGTTTATATGATTTATGGTTTATGGTTTTAAATTGCATTTTCTTAATGTTGTGCACCACTGAGACATTGGCTCAGTGATAGCTTTTTCATTGTTGTCGAAGGTAGACAGACCGACAGAGCAGCAGAGTAGGCTGCTTGTGCTACATTTTGAGATTCTATCGGGTATATTGAGTATACCATATTTTTATAATTTTGGTTGTAATGTATATGCACTGTATGTATATATTGTACTTAGTCTTGAGCAATTATAAACTAAAGTTGTAATATATTTATTTCTTATCTCAGCTTTTGAACTACTCAGCCATTTTGTAGTCTATCTTTGGAAATATTGTAAATTGATGTTGAATTGAGTTTGATAAATGTTGAGAAAATTGAATTGTGTTGAGCCATATTGGAGTTTGGGATTGAACAAATATATTAGAAGTGCTTTTTACAGGTTTTTGAAGAACTGTTTTATTCAAAATACAGATGAAACTCTGCCAAACTTTTTACAGAAATTACTGATTCTTCATATTTGTTATTTGGGTTCACTTCAGTTACAAAAAAAAAAAAATTTAACATCTATCAAAAGTGCTCACCACGGTAAAAAGAAATAAGAAAAGGTTTAAAATCCCCTGTAGTGTATTTAATGGGTTATCAGCAGATGAAGTTTGGTAATTCATTAGGTATATTACGGGATCATGTTATGCCTTATGGAGGGGTAGGGTGTGACATGTTTTAGTGGTATCAGGGCTAGTTTTTAAATTCTATTTTGACCTGTAATTTCAATATTCTTTCTTCATAGTACAACTGCTCAATGTCTTGGTTTGATACATACAGTACATTACATTATAAATATGCACTAATCGGAGGAAATCTCCTTGTGTTATTTGTTCAGGAGGTATAATATCCTCAAATTGACTATGGAAGAAGGGGATCATTCAGTCGATCAATCAATAGAGGCTGAGGTACAAGGGGAAGCCCCAGCCCTTCGTAAGGTGAGTGGATCAGCCGCACCAATCCACTCTGTATCGCAGTTCCCTGCTCAGTTTGCTCAGCAAATGGCTGTAGTGTTCCAACAGATGGCTAGTAACATGCCTACTCAAGCCCCACTGCAGACACCAGTGGTTCAACCACAACCTTCAGCTAGGAAGTACGACAAGCTGATTAAATATGGGGCTACTGAGTTCAAGAGGACAATAGATCCACTAGAGGCAAAGCAATGGTTGGAGAGAATGGATAGGGTGTTCAAGAAACTACACTGTATAGAAGAGTTGAGATTTGAGTATTCAGTGTCACTACTACAGGGGGATGCATATGACTGGTGGAAAACCATTCCTCATAGTTTGGTGGAACCTCCAGTGCTAACCTGGAATGATTTTCTTCAAGAGTTCAGACAAAAATATGTCCCAGATGCCTATGTGGACCAGAAGTTACAGGAGTTCTTAAGTCTGAAACAGGGAAGTAGATCAGTGATAGAATATGAAAGGGAGTTTTCTTGCTTGAGCCACTATGCAGGAAGTCTCCTTTCTGCCAGCAAGGAAAGATGCAAGAGGTTTGAAATTGGCTTGATGCCCAGTCTCAGACTACAAGTGGTCGGATTCAAACATAATAACTTCTCTGAGCTTATTTCTCAAGCACTTGAATTAGAAAGAATTGAGTCAGAAACAGCCCCAGAGAAAAATAAATCAGAGAAGATAGAAAAAGAGAAAGAGGGGAAGTCAGTAAATCAGAGTTCCAGTGGTCCTACTAGGAAGAGAAAGAACTTTGGGGGACATAACAGGGGTGGTAAAAAGTGTGGTAGGGGAAGATTTTCGGGACAGAGACCTCCTCCATTTGGTCAGCAGACTACCAGAAGTTCCTACCCTCCCCGTCAATGTGAAACATGTGGAAGAAATCATGGTGGGGTATGCTATAAGGCCATAGGAGCCTGTTATAACTGCGGTGGCACAGGACACTTTGCTAAAGACTGCACCAGTGCTTGCAAAGTTAGGCCACCTCCTATTACTGCAGAAGGGTCAGTTCAGAATCTTGCCACCAGAGGTTCACAACCACCTAGCAGAGGTAGAGGCAGGGGTAGTGGTAGTCCAGCAGGCAGCCAAGGCATAGTGAATCAGTCAGAGAAAGGCAGTGCTTCAGTTAGAGTCTACGCAATGAGACAGAGAGAAGAGGCTGAGACATCTGATATTGTGGCTGGTACCTTCTCAACTTTTAATCAAGATGTGTTTGTGTTATTTGATCCAGGTTCTACCCACTACTATGTGAGTGCTAGCATCATTGATTGCATTGCTATTCCATGTGTGAAAATGAACTTTGAGGTGCTAGGAACAAGTCCGCTAGGATAAGAGGTCAGGGTCAATAGAGGTATAGGGATTGTCCTTTGGTAATCCAAGGACATACTTTTCTATCTGATCTCATTGAAGTGCCCTTCAGAGATTATGATATCATCTTGGGCATTGATTGGTTAGCCAAGCATCATGCCATGATTGATTATAGACTGAAGATAGTCACTTTTGGTCTCCCTTAGTACAGTGAAGTGGTAATACATGGGGAGAGGCAGTTATTGCCATCAAACATTATTTCGGCTGCACTAGCCAGAAAAATTATCAGAAAGGGGTGTGAAGCATACTTGGTACATGTGGTAGACACTTAAGTGGGGAGTCCAGCATTGAGGGACATCCCTACAGTATATGACTTTTCAGATGTGTTCCTTGATGAATTGCCAGGGTTACCTCCAAAAAGAGAAGTGCTATTTGAGATTAATGTTATGCCTGGTGTGGATCCAATCTCTATAACACCATATAGAATTGCACCAGCAGAATTGAAGGAGTTGAAGGAACAGTTGCAAGAACTACTTGGAAAGGGCTTCATCCGCCCTAGTGTGTCACCTTGGGGAGCACCAGTATTGTTTGTTAAGAAGAAAGATGGCACTCTTCACTTATGTATTGACTACCAGCAGTTGAATAAGGTGACAATAAAGAATAGATATCCATTGCCTCGCATTGATGATCTGTTTGATCAGTTGAAGGGTGCAGCTATGTTCTCCAAAATTGATTTGCGATCTGGTTATTATCAGTTGAAAGTCCAAGAGCAGAGTATTCCAAAAATTGCTTTCAGAACTCGATATGGCCACTATGAGTTTCTGGTAATGCCATTTGGAATAACTAATGCTCCAGTTACTTTTATGGATCTGATGAACACTATCTTCAGACCATACCTCGATAAATTTGTGGTGGTGTTTATTGATGATATTTTGATGTATTCGAGGAATGCTGAGGAGCATGATAGACATCTGTGGATTGTGCTACAGACTTTGAGGGAGAAACAGCTATATGCCAAATTGTCAAAATGTGAATTTTGGCTGAAAGAAATCTCTTTCTTGGGACATGTTGTGTCAGCTGAAGGGATCAAGGTAGATTTTAGCAAGGTAGAAGCTATCCTTAATTGGAAGCCACCTAGGAATATCATAGAAATTCGTAGTTTTTTGGGTTTAGCTGGATATTACTATTGATTTGTGAAAGGGTTTTCTATGTTAGCTTCTCCACTGACCACGCTGCTTCGGAAAGATGTAAAATTTCAGTGGACGGATAAATGCCAGGAGAGTTTTTATGAGTTGAAAAGGTGTTTGATTGAAGCTCCAGTCCTTACTTTACCTACCTCGAGTAAAGAATACACAGTTTATAGTGATGCTTCTCATAATGGGTTAGGCTGTGTACTGATGCAAGATCAGAATGTCATTGCTTATGCATCACGCCAGCTGAAACCGCATGAGAGGGACTACCCAACACATGACTTGGAGCTTGTAGCTATTATTTTTACTCTGAAGATCTGGAGATACTATTTGTATAGGGAGCAATGCTACATCTACACTGATCACAAGAGCTTGAAGTACTTGGGCACTTAGAAGGAATTGAATTTGATACAGAGGAGATGGTTAGAATTGATTAAAAACTATGATTGCTTAATAGACTATCAGTCAGGGAAAGCAAATGTGGTGGCTGATGCCTTAAGTAGCAAGAATATGGCAAGTCTCAGAGTTTCTCCTTTGTCCATGGTACATAAGCTGAAAGCACAACATGCCAGTTTGGAGATTGATGATGAGGGACAGACAGTAGTTGCATGGAATGTACAACCAGTGTTGATTGATCAGATTAGAATGGCTGCTCAGAATGATGAAAAATATCAGAAGCTACTGAAAGAAGTCCAATAGGGCAAGAAACTTAAATTTTCTGTGAGAGATGATGGTTTATTGCTGCATCAGGGCAGAATGTGTGTTCCTAATGATGTGGAATTGAGACGGATCATTATGAAGGAAGCACATGAGTCTCCTTTTGCTATGCATCCTTGTGGAACTAAAATGTACAGAGGGCTAAAAGAGCATTACTGGTAGATGGGTATGAAAAGGGATGTAGCTGATTTTGTCTCCAAATGCCTAACTTATCAGCAAGTGAAGGCAGAACATCAAGTACTAGCTGGTTTGTTACATCCATTGCCAGTACCAGAGTGGAAATGGGAACGGATAACTATGGATTTTGTTATGGGACTTCCGAGGACACAGAATAGTCATGATGCAGTATGGGTTATAGTTGACAGACTAACCAAGTCTGCTCACTTTTTGCCAGTCCGGATGGACTATAGCTTGCAAAGATTGGCCAGATTGTACATAGATGAGATTGTAAGGTTGCATGGAGTGCCAATATCGATTGTATCTGACAAAGATCCTAGGTTCACTTCTAGATTCTGTGGTAGCCTTCAGAAAGCCCTAGGAACTAGATTGAACTTCAGCACAATATTCCACCCATAGACAGATGGCCAGTCTGAGAGGGTAATTCAGATCTTGGAGGATATGCTATGAGCTTGTGTAATTGAGTTTGAAGGTAATTGGGATACACACTTGCCTTTAATTGAGTTTGCTTATAACAACAGCTACCAATCAAACATTGGGATGCCTCCATATGAAGCTTTGTATGGCATAAAGTGCAGAACTCCCCTATGTTGGGATGAAGTAGGTGAAAGAAAGATGATTGGGCCAGAAATTGTTTAGTAGATAGAGGAAAAGATCAGATTAATCAGAGATCGACTCAAGGCTGCATCAGACTGTTAGAAGTCCTATATTGATATGAAGAGAAGAGATATTGAATATGCAGTGGGTGATAAGGTATTCCTCAAAGTTTCTCCTTGGAAGAGGATTATGAGATTTGGTAGAAAGGGGAAATTGAGTCCTCATTTTATCGGACCATATGAGGTTTTGGAAAGAGTGGGTCCTTTGGCATATCGGTTAGCATTACCTTCAGAGCTAGAAAGGATACACAGTGTCTTCCATGTGTCCATGTTAAGGAGGTATAGATCTGACCCATCTCATGTAACACCCTTATTTGTATAGCCTGGTATATTTCACTGTTCCGGTGACCAGAGTCGATCCAGACAATTAAGAGGATTAGAACCACTCTTAAGACAACTAGATAAGCTATAAACACAAATAATTAGTAATTGCCAATTAGTTAAGTATAAATAAGAAAAACAGAACATAAGAAGTTAAACGAGCCTAGAGTCACAACGATGGGTGACCTTCTCGGGAAGGGTTGCGAAGTCAAGTTAAACTCAAATTTCGAACCGTAAAATGTGACGCTGCAGTCCTTAAGACCATTACAAACACAGTGTGAAAGAGAAAATCATGAAAAAGAACTGTTAAGCCAGTCAAATAATTAGGTCAGGGATCCGGAAGAAATATTGAATTATTTGCAAATCGGGTTGAACTGGCGAGGGGCAATTTGGTCAATTGACCCCGAGAGCTGACTCCTGATATAACTGTTAAATAAAATTAGAGAAAAAAAAATTTTGGAGTCAGGAATTAAATTAAAGAACTAATAGAAAAATAAATGAAAAAAAAAAGAAAATGAAAAAGTAAAGGGAGATGACATTATGCATGACATCATGCATGATGCCATAAATATTATAATTAATAAATTTAATTAATTTGATTTTTTGGTCTTCCATAAGACAAAAGACATAAAGAAAAGAAATATATATATATATATATATATATATATATATATAGGAATTATGATGTCATAGATGATGCAATAAAGTTAAATTATTAAAATTAGAAAAAAAGAGATAATTATTAAAAAAAAAAAAGGAAATTTAAAAAGTGGTCTTCCTTCTTGCCGTCCCACACACACATCTCTTATCTCTTTCATCTCTTTCCTCTTTCCCTCTCATACTCCATTAAAGCTCAATCTTGAGCTTGAGCAACCCCCCTAAACTAGCCCTAAAACCCTTAGTTCTCTTAATTAAAACTTGAAATTTGACCTTGGTAAGAAGAGTGGTGAAGGAAGAAATTAAAAAGGGAAGTAGAAAAGTGAAGATTTGAAAAGCTACAAGAGGTTAGTGACAAATTCTTCAAATTATCTACTGAATTCTTATTTAAGTAATTGATGTAAGTTAGAAATTAACTTTAAATGAAAAGAAAACAATTATTGAGGAACTATATATGAATTCAACCAGCTAGGGTTTATGTTTGAAATGGGTGATTTGATGCAAATTACAAAGTAGTTAAGTGAGAATAAGTGAATGAGAACTAAATATGCATTTATAATTCAACAAATGAACTAAACATGAAAGTTAGGGTTTTGCACTTAGGGTTTAGAGACAAAAAAGTGAGAAATTGGTAAATGATATCTTTGACCTAGTTTGAGGTGAGAAATGGTCATTTGTGACCAAATGAAGTATGTTAGGAGTGTTTGAACCAAAAGCAAATTCGGATTCAATGTGGTCATGCTGTTGGCAGCAGGACCAAGGTCCCTTTGAGGGACCAAAACTGAAAATTTAAAAGTCCAATTGGTATGAGACCAATTGGGAATGAAAATGGACTCAAAATGATACAATTTTCATATAGGAAGCATGCCCAAAAAGTGACCAAAACCTAGTGAACAAATTGACCAAATCCGAAAATTCTCAGTTTGCCCTGTACAAACTGACCAAATGAACAATGTTTATTCATTTGGCCATAACTTGAGTTAGGCAGGTCTAAATGACCTGAAATTTTACCAGTGGATAGTTGAGATATAGACCTAAAACTTTCATGAAGAACATAAAACCAAATTATGCCATTAACCAAAATAGGTGACCTAAAACTGCCAGAACGAAAATTTGCCCAGAAAATCTGGGTTAAGTCCAATCCGGCAGCCATGGTTTAAATGGCTATAATTTGAGCTACAAAACTCCAATTGGAGTGATTCAAAAAGGAGAATAAACTTAAAACAATAGGGAACATTTTCTATGAAGGAACTTTTGCCAAATTCTAACAGAAAAATAACCAATGGAACAGTGCAACTTAAGACACCAAAACTGAAAATTTGCAAAATTACCTAAAAGACTTAGAATTTGAGTAAACAACCAAAACCAACAAATTTAGGGACCAAAATGTGGTATGTAGGTGAAGTTGGAATTCCCATACCTAGTAAGCCTTAGAAAGTCAACAATTTGACTTGAATAGTATAGTGAATAGTAATCCCGAAAATAAAAAAATTTAAAGAACGTCGAGTTTAGCACATTAGAGCTGGGTAAAAGTGAAGTTAAATTTATTTTTGGATTTATGTTAAGTTATGGTATTGAAACACTGTAAAATTGTGTGTTTCAGTTAAAAAGAACACTGGAAAAGAACTCGAGGAATCGAGTCAAGGCTAAGAGGCGACTCGTTTAAGGTTTGTGCACAACATATAATTTTTGTAAATTATCTTCTGCATATTGTTTTGAACAATGTGAAATATTGAATTATGACATTCTTATGATGCTTTGATTTAAATTGTTGAAAGTTAATTGTGTATATTTGAAATGGCAATGTTTAGCAAATTGTTAAGATAAGTTTTGAAACCACAGTGTCATGACCATATATTTGAACACCTCACTAGCATGACTAGTGGAGGTAATCAGTTTCAAATTTTGATTCCTTCTCTGGCTGAAGTGCTGAGTTGTGTGCCAGTAGAAGAAGAAATTGAATGGATATCCATATATTTGAGCTAGCTAGCCTTGTGATGTGACTTCCCCTTAGCCTCTGGCTATTGAGATTATATTTGTTTCGAATGGCATGATATAACTGTGGGTTTTATGAAATGTGTTTTGGCACTTCAAAATGAACTTGATTGGATTAAAATCTCATAATTCATGTTTTATATTTAATTCTCATGTTCAGTTCAATTTTTGAATAAATGTGATTTAAATTCTGCATAAAGATTATTTTAGTATGTTGTGCACCACTAAGTCCTAGTACTCAGCGATAGCTGTTATTGTTGTCGCTGATTTAGAGACTAAAGGAGCAGCAGAGTGAGCTGCTGAGGATTGTGGAGCGACTTACCTTGAAGTTATATCGGGTATAATTTATACCCCGACTGTAAATATTTATTTTGATGTTTGTGATGCACATAAATGTATGAACATGTAAAATGGGTCTTGAGCAGCTTGTACAAAGTTTGTAATAAAATTTAGTTTGAATTTCTTTTAATGTAAATTTTTGCAATGATGTATATAAATTACTTTGTCATTAATGAAATATGAATGGTAGCATTTTATTTTGAATTGAATGAAATTCATTAATGGTAAATGATGATTGTTGAATTTTGAAACTTGAGAAATTGGTTAAGATTGTTGTGGAGTTGTTGAAATTGTTAAGATAAATTATTAGAAGTGCTTTTTATAGGTATTTGAAGAACTGTTTTCTCAAAATACAGACGACACTCTGCCGAAATTTTTATAAAATTTGCGAAAAAACAAAATGGGCCAAATATTTTTACTAGTTTTAAAATTAAATTAAATGATTTTAATATCTATTTACAAATGCTCACCACTTATAAAATGGTAAGAAAATTGTTTTAAAATCCCTTGTAGGGTACTTAATGAGTTATCGGTAGGTGAAGTTCGATAGTTCATTAGGTATTCTACGAGATCATGTTATGCCTTACAGAGGGGTAAGGTGTGACATCTCATGTACTATCAGTTAAAGAGAGTGAGGTAAATCCAGACCTCTCATATAAGGAAGAACCCATAGAAATTCTGGCACATGAGGTGAAGCAACTGAGGAATAAGCAGATACATCTGGTTAAAATGTTGTGGAACCATCATTCAAGCCAGGAAGCTACTTGGGAACATGAAGAGGACATGAGGAGACAACACCCACAGCTGTTCAAAGACTAAAACCAAGTAAAATTTTGAGATAAAATTTATTTTAAGGGGGTGAGAATTGCAACACCCCTATATTCGATAGTGTGTTTTACTGTTCCTGTAACACCCTCCCTGTAACAACTCTGTACATTCTACTGTCCTGGTGACCAGTGTCGGTCTGGATAGCTAGAACGTCTGGAAAAATATTTAAACTAAAGTGAGGAACCATAATTAACTCAAATATTAATAAGAAAAATTTAGGAAAAATTTTAGAAATAAAATACAACCAAGTTAAATGAGCCGGTGCCCTAACGATGGGTAACCTAGTGAGAAGTTGTGGTTCTCGCAACTAGGAGCCCTAGACCCAGGGGAAAAATTATAAAATAATTTTTGAGACTCCAGAGAAGGGTCATTGAGGTTCTTATGGCATTAGAATGCCAAGAAAATGCTTAGAAAAAATTTTCAATTGGTACAGACAATTTTGGCCCGTTAAGCCAAACGGAGGGCATTTTGGTCATTTCGTCTTCAGAGATGATTTTTAGCCACCTTGTCCAGTTAAGCAAATAATTATTATGATCTAAAATATGAATAAATATTGCTAAAAATTAAATTGGAAATGAGTAGAGAAGAGATGAAAAGAAAATGAAAGAAAATGCTAATTATGACATCATATGATGTCATTTAAATTTCCTCCACCAATCACAATTTGTTAAACTCATTAAAAGAGACCAAAAATTGAAAAAACCAATCTGCATCTTCAACCTTTGGGCAGCCAAAAACGTTGAGAGAGAGAGAGAGAGAAGAGGTTCCACCATTTTCAAGCTTAAACGCTTGAATTTCCTATCCATTTGTTCACCAAAATTGCCAAGTCCCTTCACAAAAATTTTATCTTTCACCTAGAAAAAGCTATTGGCAGCCAAAGAAGAAGAGATTAGGGAGGTTAATCAAGGTTAAGTGAAGCTGAAAAAGGTTAGTGCACTAAACAATTTCTTTTCTTTCTTTAATCTTGTAAGCATGCTAAATCAAGTAGAAATTGTGTGAAATTAAAAGAAAACTTGAGTAAATGAAATCTCTAAATTTGGCAGCCACGAGAAAGTTTAAGGATTGTTGGTTTTTGATGAAATTAAGTGGCTTAATTATGTTATTGATGAGTATAGATGATGGATAAAGTGATTTCGTATGAGTTTGGTGTGTGTATGCCATGAATTGGAAATTGGAGTTAGGGTTTGAGCATGAAATGGAGACTTTGATCATGTAATGATGAAAGTCAGTTTTAATGGTCAATTAGTGACCATTTGGTTATGTGTAAACAAGAAATGAGGTGGTTTGATTAGTGGGAATTGCAGTTGGTGTGGCTGCCCATGGTGACCTGCAGAATTGGACATGAGTGCAGCAGGTTTGGGCAGCCATAACTTGAATTTTACAGGTTCAATTGGTGCAAGGCCAATTGGACATGAAACTAGACACATAATGGCACAATTTTGGTGAAGAAACCATGCCCATAAAACCAAATCAAGTGGACCAAAAGCTTGCCCTAATCCGGGGGACCTGCAGTCTGTTTCTGCAGAATGACCAAATGAACAGTATTTGGTCATTTGGCCATAACTCAGTGTAGAATGGTCCAATTGATCTGAAATTTTACCAGCAACAATTACCAACAACTTTCATGAAGAAACCTAACCCAAATTATGACAAGAACCTATCCAAAAAGTGAGTTACATTCACTGTTCACTGCACTGTAGATATGGTCAGTCCAGAAAAATTTCAATCTGGCCAGTTATGGTTTTTGGACCATAACTTGAGCTACAAGACTCCAAATGGAGTGATTCAAAAAAGGAAATGCAACTAGACAAAATAAGGAGCAACTTTTATGTTGATCAGTTTGCGAAATTCCCACTGCAAAATTGACCAATGGAATAGTAAAAATAAGGCATAAAAAGTGAAAATTCTGCCCAACTAACATTAAGCTTAGAAATGGTATTATCAACCAATACCAACAAATTTTGAATGAAAAATGTGGTATGTTGATGATATTAAAACCAATGTACCTATTGCCTATGCAAAAGACAACATTTTTGTTGACCAATGAATGGAATAGTAACACTAAAACTTAAATTCCAAAAATTGTGAAACTTAAAAGTGTGAAATGCCCTAGTATACCTAACAAGATTGGTTTGGATAGCTTGGCATGCCAATAGGGTTCAGTTAGCAGTACTGCACATGGCATTATGTCATTTTTTGATTTCATGGCTTTTAGCCATTCTAACATTATGATGATACTTGGCCTTGTGCCTAATGTTATTACAGCTTATTAGCTGTTTTGTTGCACACCGGGAGATACATATATGACAGATGGTGTGACGGCCCGAGGTACTTGATACCCAGTGCCAGTTTACCCATTTATCCAGTCCAGTCATCCAGTGTAGGTTACTTGGGCACCCAAAACTGAAAGTGAACAAATTTAATGAAATAATGAAAAGAACAAGTACATAATAAATAAGATTACCAATAATGAAAAAAAAAATCGTCTGCATAAAACATCAAAACATGCACTGCATATTTACTTCCTGTTATTTCCTTTTATTTTATTATTGGCACCACTAGGCATTATTGCTTAGCCCATTTCTTTTGCCATGCGTAGATTCTGAAAATACTGACCGAGAGCCCAGTAGACCACAGACTGGGTGAAACCTCCTGCAGCTCTGCATAGTGTTCGTGTCACCTCACCATCTTCAATGCATTGGTAGCACACTTGGTTTCATTTTGGTATTTTGTAACTAACTTTTATTTTCTCATATGTAATTGAGACTTATGTAATGTATTTTGATGTTAATGTAAATAGTGAAAATTGTGTTTATGAATGGAAAATTGAGTATTTATTTATTGCTTGTATATGAATACCATGAGAAATGAATGATTGAGAAATGGAAAGATTGTTGAAAAATATTGAGATTTTGATGATGAAATGGAGTTTGGGATTGGTTGAAAATTTTGGAAGTGTTTTTCACAGGTTCCAAAGAACTGTTTTCTCCATTTTTAGCCGACACTCTGCCAAATTTTTTAAAAAAATTTACGGAACCTCAAATAAATTATAATTTCAATAAATGACTTAAATGACATATATTGTACTTCATAACTATGATAAAAATAAATTAAGGAAGAATAAAAAGTGATTGAGATAAAATAGAGTGTTCCGGTACACTGTGTGACATATCTTACTCGGCTATACTGTAGACGGGTAAGGGGTGTCACATTTAGTGGTATCAGAGCAAGGTTTAGGTGTTTCTAGGCCTAGATCGAGTCTATACCATGCATTGTATTTGTAAGAGTCGAGGTGACGCTAATACAGATCTGTTTATCTTTGTTATTTTGAATAGTATATAGACCCTACATCTCAGAGGGCAGTTGAGGAGGAAGTGGAGAGTCATGCTCCACCTGCAGTTGTTGAGACTGGGGGTGGGGGAGAACCTGCTCCACCAGCTCCAGCAGAGCCTGCTCAGCCTCCACAAGCCAAATGGCCGAACTCTTCAAACAAATGGCTAGGGTAATGCCACCACCACCACCACCACCTCCACAGCAGAAATCACACTTAGAAAGACTAAGAAAATTTGGAGCAGTGGATTTCTTTGGCAAGAGAGAAGATGATTCTGTTGCAGCCGAAAATTGGTTGAATAGAACAAGAAGGGTTT
Source organism: Hevea brasiliensis (assembly GCF_030052815.1). NCBI lineage: Eukaryota > Viridiplantae > Streptophyta > Magnoliopsida > Malpighiales > Euphorbiaceae > Hevea > Hevea brasiliensis. The sequence continues at coordinate 35,316,605 of NC_079499.1, read as the reverse complement.
TAAAATAACTCCACTGCACTCCAGAGCAAAACCTAGAAGCTGCCATATCTCTGTTGCAAGATGATGCATATGAATAGTGGGATACGGTGTCTAGTGAAGTGCAACCAAAAGTAATAACTTAGGACTTCTTCCTCTCAGAATTTAAGAAGAAATATGTGGGTAGTGTATACCTGGAAGAGAGAAGAAGAGAGTTCATTAACCTGAGGCAGAGACAGCTAATAGTGGCCGAGTATGAAACGGAATTTGTCAGACTGAGCCGCTACGGAAGGGAGATAGTCCCTAATGAAGCCGAAAGGTGTAAGAGATTTGAAGAGGGATTAAATGACAATATAAAGATCATGATCACTGCCTTGGGAATCACAAACTTCACCAAGTTAGTGGAAGCAGTAATAAAAGTTGAAAAAGTAAGAATAACTGAGCAAACCAAAAGAGAAAGACAGCAGAAGAGGGGCCCGGGTCAGTCTAGTTCATCTCCTATACCTGGGAAGAAGTTTAAAGGTCCACTTACACAAAGTTCAGGACAACCACAAAGTCAGGGTCAGACCGAGGGGCCCAGGCCATAGTTCACCATAGGAAAGTTCAGTCCACACCATCAGTGGGCAGCTCTCCAGGGAAGGGGGACCAGTCCCAGTATCTTCTGCATGTCCACATTGCCTGAAGTGGCATAAGGGGGAGTGTTGGAGAGTGACTAGTGCCTGCTTAAGGTGTGGGTCGACAGAGCATCAGTTGAGGAACTATCCACGCAGAACTGGTACAGCTACTCCAACACAAGCAGACAGACTTGCTCCTGCACCACAAAGGGGTAGGAAATCTGGCAAATCTAAGGCAGTGGGACCATCACAGAGGCCTGCATCTGAGCTAGCAGAGAGGCCTGAGGGCAGACCACCTGTCAGAGCCTATGCCATGAGAGCTCAGGAGGAGCAAGATGCCCCGGACGTCATCAGGGGTATGTTCTCCCTCTACAATACATCTGTGCATGCATTGATGGATCCAGGATCTACTCATTCATACATCTGCATCAACCTATCTATAGAAAAGGGGATACTAGTAGGGGAGAGTGACCAAGACATCCTGGTCACTAATCCATTGGGCCACAGTGTAAAGGTGAACAAAGTGTACAAAAGTTGCCCGTTAAGGATTCAGGGGTATGAATTCTTGGCAGACCTGATTGAGTTGCCTTTCCATGAGTTTGATGTGATTTTGGGAATGGGCTGGTTGTCATGTTATCAGGCAATGGTTGATTGTAAATTGAAGAGAATTTCTTTGAAAACTCCTGGGGGTAATGAGATCATAGTTGTGGGGGAAAGGATAGATTTCTTGTCCAATGTCATCTCAGCGACAGTTGCAAGAAAACTGATGAAAAAAGGTTGTGAAGCCTACCTAGCACATGTGGTGGATACTAGGTAGGCTAAGTGAGATCTGTGTGACATACCCACAGTAAAAGGCTTCCCAGATGTGTTCCCTGAAGAATTGCCTGGTTTGCCACCATAAAGGGAAGTTGAATTTGCTATTGAGACACTGCCGGGTACAGCACCAATCTCTATTGCTTCTTATAGGATGGCGCCCATAGAATTGAAGGAACTGTAAATTCAGTTACAGGAGTTACTGGATAAGGGTTTCATACGCCCCAGTGCGTCACCATAGGGAGCTCCAGTGCTGTTTGTAAAGAAGAAAGATGGGACTTTGAGGTTATGCATTGATTACCGGTAGTTGAATAAAGTGACAGTGAAGAATAAGTATCCGTTGCCTAGAATTGATGATCTGTTTGATCAGTTGAAGGGAGCAGGAGTATTTTCTAAAATTGATCTCAGATCAAGGTATCATTAGTTGAGGGTGAAGGATGTAGATGTGCCAAAGACTGCATTCAGGACCCGATATGGACATTATGTGTTCCTAGTGATGCCCTTTGGCCTAACAAATGCACCAGCAGCATTCATGGACCTTATGAACTGTATCTTCCATCCATACCTAGATCGGTTCGTAGTGGTCTTTATTGATGATATTTTGGTGTATTCCAAGACCAGGGAAGAACATGATGAGCATTTGAGAATTGTTCTACAAACCCTGAGAGAAAAAAAGCTGTATGCTAAGTTGTCCAAGTGTGACTTCTGGTTGAATGAGATTGCATTCCTTGGACACATAGTGTCAGCTGATGGGATTAGAGTGGATCCCAAGAAAATAGAAGCAATGATGGAATGGAAGCCTCCCAGGAATACAACTGAGGTTAGAAGTTTCTTGGGGCTAGCTGGGTATTACAGAAGATTTGTGAAGGGATTTTTCTTAATAGCTGCTCCAATGACCAAGTTGTTACACAAGAATGTCAGATTTGACTGGAATGACAAGTGCCAGACCAGTTTTGAGAAGTTAAAGGCTTTGTTGACAGAGGCACCAGTGTTAACACAGCCAGTGTCAAGAAAGGACTTTGTGGTCTACAGTGATGCTTCTCATAATGGGTTAGGGTGTGTATTGATGCAAGAGGGGAAGGTGGTCGCTTATGCTTCCAGGCAGCTAAGGCCACATGAACAGAATTACCCTACCCATGATCTAGAGCTTGCAGCAATTATCTTCGCACTGAAAGTATGGAGGCACTACTTATATGGTGAAAAGTGCTACATTTACACAGACCACAAAAGTCTAAAATATTTGCCAACTCAGAAGGAGCTCAACCTTAGACAGAGGCGATGGATTGAGTTCCTGAAGGATTATGATTGTGTAATTGACTACCATCCTATGAAGGAAAATGTAGTTGCCGATGCTTTTAGCAGAAAATCCATCACAGCTTTGAGATCATTGAATGCTCATCTATCCTTGGCTCGAGATGGAGCTATTTTGGCTGAGTTGCAAGTGAGGTCGAACCTGCTACAGCAGATTTTAAATGGGCAGAAGGTAGATGAGGAGCTAAAGGCTATTATGAGCAAAATCCTAGAAGGGAAAGAAACTGACTATGAAGTGAAAACAGATGGGTGTCTGTACTACAAAGAAAGATTATGTGTATCAGATGATGGGGAATTGAAAGCCAATATCCTGAAAGAGGCACATACCAATGTTTATGCTATGCACCCAGGAAGTACAAAAATGTATCATGATCTGAAGCTTCAGTATTAGCGGCCTGGTATGAAGAAGGACATAGCTGACTATGTGACTAAATGCTTAACATATCAGCAAGTCAAGGCAGAACATCAAGTTCCATCGGGATTGCTACAGCCTATACGTATACCTGAATGGAAATGGGATCGGGTCACTATGGATTTTGTAAGTGGTCTACCTCTCACCCAGAAGAAGCATGATGCAGTATGGGCGATAGTAGATAGATTGACGAAGTCAGCACACTTTCTGCCAGTTTGGACTGACTACTCACTGGAGAAGTTAGCAGAATTGTATATCAGTGAGATAGTTAGACTACATTGAATTCCACTTTCCATCATATATGATCGAGACCCAAGGTTTACATTGAGATTTTGGAAGAAGTTGCATGAATCCTTGGGCACACAAATCCACTTCAGTACAGCTTTCCATCCTCAGACGGATGGGCAATCAGAAAGAGTAATCCAGGTAAACAATTGAAACCAATTGAACTAATACAAATATTGAACTGAAATGATAATAATAACATGAAATATATGTCAGGTCCTTGAAGATATGATGAGGAGTTGTGTTATTGAATTTGAGGGAAGTTGGGATAGATACCTCCCACTGGCAGAATTTTCATACAACAATAGCTATCAAGCTAGCATCCAATTGGCCCCGTATGAAGCACTGTATGGGAGAAAATGTAGAAATCCAGTGTGCTGGACTGAATTGGGTGAAGATAAACTGGTAGGGCCAGACCTAGTGAAACAGACTGAGGAGAAGGTAAAGCTAATCAAAGTCAATCTGAAGGTTGCCTCAGACAGATAAAAATCCTATGCCGACCTGAAGAGAAAAGAAATAGAGTATGCGGTTGGCGACAGAGTGTTCCTCAAGGTGTCACCGTGGAAGAAGGTGCTAAGGTTTGGAAGAAAAGGTAAGTTAAGCCCTAGGTTCATTGGCCCATATGAAGTCACTGAACGTGTGGGTCCAGTGGCTTATAAGCTAGCTTTACCACCAGAACTGGACAAGATCCATAATGTGTTCCACATATCTACGCTAAGAGGATACCGCTCAGATCCTTCACATGTCATTTCCATGGAAGAAATTGAAGTACAACCAGATTTGACATATGAAGAAGAACCCATACGGATCCTAGCTCGGGAAGTGAAAGAGTTGAGGAATAAGCAGATTCCACTGGTGAAAGTGCTTTGGAGGCACCACAACACCGAGGAGGCAACTTGGGAAAGTGAAGAGAAGATCGAACAGCAACAATCAACTGTTTAGCATCTGTAAATTTCGAGGACGAAATTTAAATTAGAGGGGAAGAGTTGTAACACCCTCCTTGTAACAACTCTGTACATTATACTGTTCCGGTGACCAGTGTCGATCTGGATAGCTAGAACGTCCGGAAAAATATTTAAAATAAAGTGAGGAACCATAATTAACTCAAATATTAATAAGAAAAACTTAGGAAAAATTTTAGAAATAAAATACAACCAAGTTAAATGAACCAGTGCCCTAACGATGGGTAACCTAGTGAGAAGTTGCGGTTCTCGCAACTAGGAGCCCTAAACCCAGGGAAAAAATTATAAAATAATATTTGGGACTCTAGAGAAGGGTCATTGAGATTCTTATGGCATTAGAATGCCAAGAAAATGCTTTGAAAATTTTTCAATCGGTACAGACGATTTTGGCCCGTTAAGCCAAACGCAGGGCATTTTGGTCATTTCGTCTTCAGAGATGATTTTTGGCCGACTTGTCCAGTTAAGCAAATAATTATTATGATCTAAAATATGAAAAAAATATTGCTAAAAATTAAATTGGAAATGAGTAGAGAAGAGAAGAAAAGAAAATGAAAGAAAATGCTAATTATTACATTATATGATGTCATTTAAATTTCCTCCACCAATCACAATTTGTTAAACTTATTAAAAGAGACCAAAAATTGAAAAAACCAATCTACATCTTCAACCTTTGGGCAGCCAAAAACGTTGAGAGAGAGAGAGAGAGAAGAGGTTCCACAATTTTCAAACTTAAAAGCTTGAATTTCCTCTCCATTTGTTCACCAAAATTGCCAAGTCCCTTCACAAAAATTTGATCTTTCACCTAGAAAAAGCTATTGGCAGCCAAAGAAGAAGAGTTTAGGGAGGTTTAATCAAGGTTAAGTGAAGCTCAAAAAGGTTAGTGCACTAAACAATTTCTTTTCTTTCTTTAATCTTGTAAGCATGCTAAATCAAGTAGAAATTGTGTGAAATTAAAAGAAAAACTTGAGTAAATGAAATCTCTAAATTTGGCAGCCATGAGAAAGTTTAAGGATTGTTGGTTTTTGATGAAATTAAGTGGCTTAATTATATTATTGATGAGTATAGATGATGGATAAAGTGATTTGGTATGAGTTTGGTGTGTGTATGCCATGAATTGGAAATTGGAGTAAGGGTTTGAGCATGAAATGGAGACTTTGATCATGTAATGATGAAAGTGAGTTTTAATGGTCAATTATTGACCATTTGATTATGTGTAAACGAGAAATGAGGTGGTTTGATTAGTGGGAATTGCAGTTGGTGTGGCTGCCCATGGTGACCTGCAGAATTGGACATGAGTCCAGCAGGTTTGGGCAGCCATAACTTGAATTTTACAAGTTCAATTGGTGCAAGGCCAATTGGACATGAAACTAGAAACATAATGGCACAACTTTGGTGAAGAAACCATGCCCATAAAACCAAACCAAGCAGACTAAAAGCTTGCCCTAATCCTGATGACCTGCAGTCTATTTCTGCAGAATGACCAAATGAATAGTATTTGGTCATTTGGCCAAAGCTCAGTGTAGAATTGTCCAATTGACCTGAAATTTTACCATCAACAAGTTGAGATATATACCAACAACTTTCATGAAGAAATCTAACCCAAATTATGACCAGAAACTATCCAACAAGTGAGTTGCATTCACTGTTCACTGCACTGTAGATATGGTCAGTCCAGAAAAATTTCAATCCAGCCAGTTGTGGTTTTTGGACCATAACTTAAGCTAAAAAACTCCAAATGGAGTGATTCAAAAAAGGAAATGCAACTAGACAAAATAAGAAACAACTTTCATGTTGATTAGTTTGCCAAATTCCCACTACAAAATTGACCAATGGAACAGTAAAGACAAGGCATAAAAAGTGAAAATTCTGGCCAACTAACATTAAGCTTAGAAATGGTATTGGCAACCAATACCAACAAATTTTGAATGCAAAATGTGGTATGTTGATGATATTAAAACCAATGTACCTTTTGCCTGTGCAAAAGTCAACATTTTTGTTGACCAATGAATAGAATAGTAACACTAAAACTTAAATTCCAAAAATTGTGAAACTTAAAAGTGTGAAATGCCCTTGTATACCTAACAAGATTGGTTTGGATAGCTTGGCATGCCAATAGGGTTCAGTTAGCAGTACGGCACATGGCATTATGTCATTCTGTGATTTCATGGCTTTTAGCCATTCTAACATTATGTTGATACTTGGCTTTGTGCCTAATGTTATTACAGCTTATTAGTTGTTCTGTTGCACACCAGGAGATACATATGTGACCGATGGTGTGACGGCCCGAGGTACTTGATACCCAGTGTAACACCCCTAAGTTCGGTAGTGCGTTCTACTGCTCCGGTGACCAGTGCTGTCCGGACGGCTAGGAAGCCTAGAACTACACTTCAATATGAATGAGGAGACATAAAATAATGAAATACAAGAAGAGAAAATACAAGAAAAACAAAGGAAAAATAATAGCAAAGAAATGTGACTAAGTTAAGCGGCGAGAACCCTAGCGATGGGTGACAAGTCACCGTGGACCGTTGACTAGCGGAACCCTGGAAAACATTTTTAGGACTTAAATAGAACCTTATTGAAGAATAAATATCATTAGAAAGATCAAAGAAAAATTAAATAATTAGTACAAAGAAAAGTGAGAAATCGAAAAACAGACAAAACCCAGAAAAATCGGAATGCCACTGAACAGGGCATTATGGTCATTTGACATCCCAAAGTGTCTTTTGACCTAAATGTCCATTAAAAATAAATAATATTACACTTAGAAAATGAAATAAAAAATTAATTTGGTGGTACCTAAAGTAAATAGCTAAAATCAAGGGTTTAATGTGGGATTAAATGAAAGTTTAGCTTAAAATATGATTAAAATTGTGAGTGGACCACTAATGCATAAAATAAACATATAATAGGGCAGCTGTAACTCCACTAAATCAGCTGAACTTCATCTTCCTCAAAGTGATCTCAACATTGCCGTGAATGAAGGTGAGAGGAAAAACCATGGCCATTTCTCATGCAAGCTCTCTTAACTCTCCATTTTCAACTCCAATCTCTTAAGTTCCTTCATGAAACTTTGTCTACTCATCACAAGGAAGAGTTTGATACTAAATTTGAGAAGTTTAAGCAAGGTTTAACAAACTCCAAGCATAAGGTAAGTTCATAATTTTGAAGATAGCTTTGTTAAGTTTTGTGTGCATGTTATGGGTGTTGGTTTTGTGAAGGAAATTTTGAAGTTTAAATAGTTATTGAGATAGCCATTTTTGGGCAGCCTTGGGGACACTTGAATAAATGTGTATATTCATGGGAGTGTTGGCAGAATTGTGGCATTAAGGAATGAAGGATATGTGTATGAAATTATTGTGTAAAGTGTATGTGAGAATTAGTGGTGTTTAGGTGTGTATGTAATGGTATTGAGATATTGTAAATGTGAATTATATTTGGTGTGTTGAGGGTAATGGTAATCTGCCCAAAATAATGTTAATGTAAAGTAGATTATACTGTGGTTAATGTACCAAAACAGATTGGTAGGGAAGTGAACCAAATTGCAAGGTATATGTGTGTTTGAAGTGGGGTGTGAAATGCATATTGAGGGCAGTGTACATTTTAGCCCATAACCTGAAATGTGTAACCTCAATTGGTATGAGACCAATTTGAGGTGAAACTAGGCACAAAATGTGCCAACTTTCATTGAGAAACCATACCAAAATTCTGCTTGCAAGTTGATGTGAAAAATGACCAATTCGGATTAGGTACACTTGAGACCTAAAAACTGACCATTTGGGCAGCAGTGAGTATTTAGGCCATAACTCACTCAAAACAGGTCCAATTGACCTGAAATTTTAACCATGAATAGTTAAGACCCATACCTACAAGTCTTATGAAGACACCAAAGCCCAGAAATGACCATAAGCAAGTCAAACAACTTGCACAAGTTCGGGTCCAAAAACTGGCCGAACCAAAGTTGACCAAATTGACCAAAAAAATGACCTAATTGATGCCATTTGACCAGCAATAGTATAATGACCATAACTTGGTCTACTTAACTCAGATTGACCTGAAATTTTGCCCCGCGTGCAATAAGACCTAGATCTACAAGTTTGTAGTTTTGACCGAGACTCGAAAACCGAGGGAACTAGATCGTCCGGCTAGGTCAAACCAGTATCCCGGAATCCAACAATTTGCATTAAAGTGCACTAAGCAAGGAAATGACTTTGGTAAAACATACCAAACCTAAAACCCTATCGAATGTGACATATTAACGACACTAAAACCTAATTTACCTAAAACGCAACGAGGGTCGGTATATTAGGTGATTAAGTGAATAATTGAGTTCAGTGCATTATTTACCAAACACCATTGATAGAGATAAATTAGTAATCAAACACTTCAAATTGTGTTTCGATTCGCAAAGACTCAGAAAAGGGAAGGAAACATCGAGTCCAGATCCATCAGAGGTTTGTGCACAACAACTGTTTCTTTTGAATTATTTTCAATGGAAATAAATATTGACTATTTGCATATCATTGTTTTAAATTGTGGAAATGTGTTTGATGGACACTTATTGATTGAAAAACATTGTGAATGGTTTGAAACTGTGAAAAATTGTTTGAATGATATTGATGGATACTTATTGATTGAAAAGCACTGTAAATGGTTTTTGTGGAAATTGAAGTGAATTACGAATTGTGTTGCCATTTTGTGAATGAAATTATAACTTTGGAAATTTATTGGATTCTTACGGATCATTTGAATAAAATGTTTGGAATTGTTTTGACTCACAATTGGCATGACACTGATACTATGTTCCTCCTCCATTAATGGGGTGAGTGTGATTATTCCTCCCTCTTTGACTTATCAGTCTGGGGTGAGTATGATTATGTTCCTCCCTCTTTGACTTCTGAGTCTGAGGTGAGTGTGGATGAGTACTCATTAGATAGCTAGCTTCCTCCCTCATTGATTTCGATTATTGGGGTGAGTATGTCTTGTCGTGGTGTACAACACGGCATATATGGAAAAATTTGTGTCATGACCTAAATTGTGATATTGATTGGCAACATTGTATTGTGCAATTATTTGATCGAATGGTGTTATTGATTTGCAAAACGATATTATTCAGTTATTTGATCAATTGTGTTATTGATTTGCAAAACGATATTATTCAGTTATTTGATCAATTGTGTTATTGATTTGCAAAACGATATTATTCAGTTATTTGATTGAATTGTGTTATTGATTTGCAAAATGATATTATTCAGTTATTTGATTGAATTGTGTTATTGATTTGCAAAAAGGTATTATTCAGTTATTTGATCAAATTGTGCATGAATTGGCAATACGGTATTCTTAAACTATTTGACTAAATTGTGTTATTATGAATTTTGATAATTTGTGAATTGGAGTTTAAATTTCTTATGACATTCATTGTCTTGAATTTAACTATGGTTTTAAGTATCCACTATTGATATGATTTATGAATTGTGAATTAAAATTCTATTACATCGTTGTGCACCAAGACATTGTCTCGATAGCTTTTATTAGTAGAGAGACAGAGCAGACTAGGCCGCTAATACATCCGGATTACAGTATAATGAGTATACCAATATTTTGCATTTTGTATCAGAATGTATGACATCAGTATATACATTTTATTTTTGGTTTTGAGCAGTTGTAAATTCAAATTGTACCTTGAAGTTGTAAATTTATTATGAGTTATTTGACTTATAAAAATTGTATTATATTTCCTTATCTCAGACTTTGAAAAATTTCTATGGAATTGAGTTGAGAAATGTGTTGTATTGAGAAAAATGTTGGAGTTGAGATTTGGAAAATAATTGAAGTGCTTTTTACAGGTTTTCTGAAGAACTGTTTTGTCCAAAATACAAATGGCACCTTGCCAAAATTTTTACAGATATTCCAAATAAATCAAATGAGTTAGTTGTTTCACTTCAGTTCACCAAAGTCTTTAACACCTGTAAATAGTGCTCACCACTGTAAAAGAAGTAAGAAAAGTTTTTAAAATCCCTTGTAGTATATTTAATGGGTTATCAGTAGACGGAGTTGGTAATTCATCAGGTATACTACGGGATCATGTCATGCCTTACAGAGGGGTAGGGTGTGACACCCAGTGCCAGTTTACCCGTTTATCCAGTCGAGTCATCTAGTATAGGTTACTTAGGCACTCAAAACTGAAAGTGAACAAATTTAATAAAATAATGAAAAGAACAAGTAAATAATAAATTAGATTACCAATAATGAAAAAAAAAAATCGTCTGCATAAAACATCAAAACATGCACTGCATATTTACTTCCTGTTATTTCTTTTTATTTTATTATTAGCACCACTAAGCATTATTGCTTAGCGCGTTGCTTTTGCCACGCGTAGGTTCTGGAGATACTAACCGAGAGCCCAGTAGACCACAGACTGGGTGAAACCTCCTGCAGCTCTGCATAGTATCCGTGTCACCTCACCATCTTCAGTGCATTGGTAGGACACTAGGTTTCATTTTGGTATTTTGTAACTAACTTTTATTTTCTCATATGTAATTGAGACTTATGTAATGTATTTTGATGTTAATGTAAATAGTGAAAATTGTGTTTATGAATAGAAAATTGAGTATTTATTTATTGCTTGTATATGAATACCATGAGAAATGAATGATTGAGAAATGGAAAGGTTGTTGAAAAATATTGAGATTTTGATGATGAAATGGAGTTTGGGATTGGTTGAAAATTTTGGAAGTGTTTTTCACAGGTTCCGAAGAACTGTTTTCTCCATTTTTAGCCGGCACTCTGCCGAATTTTTAAAAAAAATTTGCAGAACCTCAAATAAATTATAATTTCAATAAATGACTTAAATGAAATATATTGTACTTCATAACTATGATAAAAATAAATTAAGGAAGAATAAAAAATGATTGAGATAAAATATAGTGTTCCGGTACACTGTGTGACATATCTTACTCGGCTATACTGTAGACGGGTAAGGGGTGTCATAGTTTCGGTGACCAGTGTCTGTCCGAACAGCTAGAATGCTTGGAATTATACTTAAATATTAGTGAGGAGATATAAAATAATGAAATGCACTAGAGAAAAATACAAGAAAAATAAAGGAAAAATAAGAGCAATGAAATGTAACTAAGTTAAACGAGTCAAAAACCGTAGTGATGGGTGACCGCACCAAGAAGTTGCAGCAAGGACCGTTGACTAGCCATGGACCGCGGGGAACCCTAGAAAATATTTTTAAGACTTAAATAAACATCTATTGAAGTATAAATGACATAGGAAATGTCAAAGATAAATTAATTAATTAGTAGAAAGAAAAACGAGAAATCGAGAAATCGACAAAAATTGGTGTTACCGAAAAATCGAGAATACAACCCGAATAGGGGCGTTGTGGTCATTTGACACTCTGAGTTTCCTTTTGACCTAAATCTCCATTAAAAATAAATGATATTAAACTTTGAAAATGTCACGAAAATTAAAGTTGTGGTACATAATGTAAATAGTGAAAGTGAGGTGACAAAATTGCAAATTTGGAAACTTTGGATTAATTAATCTTTATCCAAACTTAGTGTTCCACTAAGTGAAGTTAGTGGACATTAAAATATCACAATTGTGGACAAAAACTTCATCTTCAACCTCTCATTTCCAAACGAGCCGAAATTCTCTCCCAAGCTCTCATCCATGGCCGCCCCATTTGCATGGTCCCATCTCTATGATCAAGCGAAAGTTCTTACCAGTTCTCTTCATTAAACTTAGTCTACACACCTTGGGCAGCATTTAGGGAGCAAGAAAGATAAGTTTCGTTGAGTTTTTAAGAAGCTTCAAAATAGGTAAGTGCTTGTTTTCCATTTTTGCTTCATTAAAGTTTGTGTGGGTGTTGTGGTGAGTAGATTTATGGAAGAAATGTTAAAGTTTGGTGAGTTAGGGTGATGTCCCATTTTGGCAGCCATGGAAGTTCAACATGTTTAGCTTGTTTCTACATGTAAATGGTATTTTGAGGTGTTGATGTAAGTGCTTTTATGTATAGGAGTAATTTACCATGTATTAAGTTTGAATTATAAGTTTGAAAAGTTAAAATGGAAGCTTGATGTATGTGTATTACTTGGGCAGCCTCATAGTGAAGATTGGTAATGTTTAAGTTCATGAAAAGTTGTTGAATTATAGTACAAAAAGTGGCAGCATATGTATATGAAATAGTAGTGATAATGTATGTAATTTGGTAGTGCAAATTATATGTATTGGTTAGGAGTATTATGTGGAAAATTGTTTAGAATTGGATATTATAAATTAGGAGTTGTATTTGGTGTATGTAAGGTCATTGTATTCTGCCCAAAGTTACTAAAATGTAAACTAATGAATGGTTATGGTATGGTACAAGTGCAGAATAGCGTTGGAAGTGAAGATATAATTGGTTGAATGTGTATTTGGATTGATGCTTTTAAAATGTGTTAAGGGCAGTACATGTTTAAGGCTATAAATGGAATTGTGTAACTCTAATTGGTATGAGGCTAATTGGAGGTGAAATTAGGCACAAAATGTGCCAACTTTCATGAAGAAACCCTCCCTAAATTCTGTCTAAAAAGTGACATGAGAATTGACCAAATCCCGATTAGTGACTTTGCAAACCTGAAAATTGACCATTTGAACAGCAGTCAGTATTTTGGCCATAACTCACTCAAAACAGGTCCAAATGACCTGAAATTTATACCATGGAAAGCTTAGACATAGAGCTATAACTCTGATGATGACACCAAAGCCCAGAAATGACCATAAGAAAGTCAAAATGCTTACAAAAATTCAGGTATAAAGACTGGCAAAATCGTAAATGACTTAAAAATGACCTAAGTTTGCCATTTTAGTGCAATCTGTCTAGCAATAGTAAAATGACCATAGCTTGGTCTAGTAAACTCCAAATAACCTAAAATTTGTGGCAAAAGTTCGCAAAGACATAGACCTACAAGTTTGTAATTCTGACCAGAACCCAGAAATCGAGAGAACTAGGTCATCCGGTTAGGTCAAAACAACATACCAAAATTCGATGAATTACAATAACATGCAATACACTTGAAAAATGAAATTGGTAACATATACCAATACTAAAGGACTATAAAATGTGACATATTAGAAACATTAAAATTTATTTCCCTAGAGTGCATCAAAGGTCAATATTATAGGTTGACTAATGAAAGCAATAGTAGTAAATAAATTTAATTATTGAACCTTATTATTAGAGACAACTTAACTGAGTACTGAAACACTTTAAATTATGTGTTTCAGTTAGCAAAGACTCAGGGAAGGGGAAAGTACAACTGAGTCAAGGCTAAGAGGCTATTCATCAGAGGTTTGTGCATAACAGTTATTTCTTTTGAATTTTCAATTAAAATAAATTATGACAATTTATATGTTATTGCTTAAATTGTGGAAAAATTATTTGAATGGAATTTAATGGATACTTATTGTTTGAAAAATATTGTAAATGGTTTGAAACCACAGCTATCATGTATATTTGATTGAATTCCTCACTAGCTTGTCTAATGGGATGAATTGGCTTTAAATTCCCTAAAGTGTTGAGGCGTGTGCCAGTTGAGGACGAATAGGATGAGTACTCATATAATTGCTAGCTAGCTATGTTATTCCTCACTAGCCATCTGCTTTTGGGACGACTTGGACTATGGAATCATGATTAAACTGTGTATGTGATTTGTTGATATTCATTGAGGCATTGTGAAATGGAGTTGAAATTCTTTATGACATTCTCTGTCTTTTGAATTTAACTATGATTTTAAATATCCACAGTTTATATGATTTATCGTTTATGGTTTTAAATTGCATTTTCTTAATGTTGTGCACCGCTGAGACATTGGCTCAGGGATAGCTTTTTCATTGCTGTTGCAGGTAGACAGACTGACAGAGCAGCAAAGTAGGCTGCTTGTGCTACATTTTGAGATTTTGTCGCATATATTGAGTATACCATATTTTTGTAATTTTGGTTGTAATGTATGTGCACTGTATGTATATATTGCACTTGGTCTTGAGCAGTTGTAAACTAAAGTTGCAATATATTTATTTCTTATCTCAGCTTTTGAACTGCTCAGCCATTTTGTAGTCTATCTTTGGAAATACTAAAAATTGATGTTGAATTAAGTTTGACAAATGTTGAGAAAATTGAATTGTGTTGAGCCATATTAGAGTTTGGGATTGAACAAATATATTGGAAGTGCTTTTTATAGGTTTTTGAAGAACTGCTTTATTCAAAATACAGATGGTACTTTGCCAAAAGTTTTACAGAAATTACTGATACTTCATATTTGTTATTTGGGTTCACTTCAGTTAAAAAAAATTTAACACCAGTCAAAAGTGCTCGCCGCTTTAAAAAGAAATAAGAAACGGTTTAAAATCCCTTGTAGTGTATTTAATGGATTATCAGTAGATGAAGTTTGGTAATTCATTAGGTATACTATGGGATCATGTTATGCCTTACGGAGGGGTAGGGTGTGACAACGCTCCCTACTGTAAAAAGGAATAAGAAAAGGTTTAAAATCCCTTGTAGTATATTTAATAGCTTATCAGTAGACGAAGTTTGGTAATTCATTAGGTATACTACGGGATCATGTTATGCCTTACGGAGGGGTAAGGTGTGACACATTTGATAATAATAAAATAATATTACATCACCTTTATATAATTGCTTGAATATTTCTTGCATACATATAGTCATTATTTACATTAGAGAAAAAAAAAACAGAAATTTAAAAGTGTAACCCTAGAATTATACCCCGCTTGAGAAAGAATACGGCATCCATTACTCTCACTCGACTGTCTTTTCCTTTCCTTTACTTGTGATGGCCTGAAAAAAAAACCATCACTGAGTACAAAGACTCAGTGATGCACAACTATCAATTTATAAAACCTCACGTAAAACATAAATGTTATTTCATAATAAAATATTTCATTTATTCACCATTTCATGAAACACAGAAACAAATAAAAAACTTTAAATAGCACATTTCTTATACCATTTAAAAATAGTAAGTGTTGCCAACATCTCACCGTTTGTACAATGACACAAAATCTCTGATCAATGCCTTGTTGTACACCACGATAAAGCTTTCTCAATTCCAACTAGCTGAAACTAATGAGGGAGGCAAAGCTAGCCAGTAAATATGAGTGCACCTATCTGATCTTAACCTCAACTGGTAAGCCAGAGAGTGTAACACCCCGAACCTCCGGGCTCTGAATAATGTATTTACTTATAACTTTTTCTCAATCAAGGGGGACTAAAATGAAATTTTCACATTTGAGAAATGCAAATTTGTTTTTGAAAGTGTCTTCATTGAAAACTTTATCAAATTACCTTTCCAACAGTTCAAACGGATCGAAAATCCGAGTTTCGGTCGAAAAGTTACGCAATTTCGAAGCTTAAGTACCCTTTTGACACTTTTTGTCCACAGAGCATTTAGGCAGCCAAAAGTGGGAAGTTCAGTTGTCGAAGTTCATTTTTTAAAACATGGTTTTTAAGCCTTAAAATCCATTTTGTTTAGAGAGGAATCCGGCAGTCGAAAGTGGGCACTTCGACAGTCGAAAGTGACTTTTTAAAAGCTCGTTTTCTCTCTTCCTCTTCTCATTGTCGCCACTCTCTTCCCATTCTCTCTCTTTTCTTTCATTTCCCCCATTTGTAACCTCCCTCCACTCTTGATTTCCCCACTTTTTTTACATGGGTTCTCCATCTAAAAAGTAGAAAACATCAAAGTGCTTTTTGATCGAAGGATTTAAGCATGAAGAATAACGAATTTGGAAGGGAAAATTAAGATTTGAAGTTGGATAATTGAGGTAAGTTTCTTTTCATGCTAGGTTAGTTATACAAGCTTTGAATTAAGGTTGATTATGGAAAAAATTACATGAGAAAGCATGAAAATCATGCAAGAATGAATAGGAGTGATTTTGGCCAATTTGGAAAAAATTAGGGTTTGATGTATTTTAGTTAAATTAATGATAAATTCAAGTTAAATTGAAGTAATATGCATAATTGGGGTAAAGAAATTGCATGAGATTTGCATAAATTGAATTATAAAAGATTAGGATTCATGGGGAAATTAGGGCTCTAGTGCTAGAGAGTGAAATTGATGTGTGTAATGTTAAATTATGACTACTTAGCATGAATTGAATGTGAATTGACCTAGGGTTGATGAATGGATGTAATAAAATGGTAGGATTGAGAAAAATTGTAAACTAGGGGTTTGAAAAATTAGGAGTTTTTGTGCTATGAGTACTATGGAAGTATTAATGTTAAATTATGGTCATTTAGGGTGAGTTAAATGTGAATTTATGTTGGTTAGTGAGAGTAATTAAAGGAATTAAAATTTGAACCTAGGGTAGAATTTACACACTGAGTCTAGTGTGTTTAGAAGCCCATAAGTTGAGCTACAGGACTCCAATTGGTGTGAAACCAATTGGAAATGAAACTTAAGACATAGGGCTAGAATTTTCATGAAGAGACCTAAATCAGAAACTGCCCAGAAATTGCCTAAAATTTGGCTTGAACCTGAAGATGAAATTTTAGAGTCTACAGTGTGCTGACGTGAATAGTAAACTTTGTAAGAGCATAACTCTCTCTAGAAAACTCCAATTTAAGTGATTCTTGAACCGATGGAAACCTTACACATAGAAGAACATTTCATATGAAGAACTTTAGGCCAAATTATGGAATTAACTTGATCAAACTACTGCACGAATTTGGATCAATAAATTTGCCAAAATTGGAATAGTCATGTGAATAGTCACATAAACAGTAACCACTATTTTGGTCATAACTTGAGCTACAAAACTCCAAATGAAGTGATTCAAAAAGGGAATTAAAGCTAGAACACTAAGGAACAACTTTAATGAAGGGAAGTTAGCTAAATTTCCAATATAGATAGACTAATGGAATAGTAGAAACTTGTAACCCAAAACTAAATTTTTGAGATTTTACTTAGGTAGTTTGGAAATTTAATTAGCAATCAATGCCAATAAAATTGACACCCAAAATGTGGTATATGAGTGCAATTAGAATTAATAAACCTATTTAGTAGGAAAAAGCCAACATTTTGACTTAAATAGTACAATGAATAGTGAGCCAAAATGTAAAATTCAAAGGATACAATTTTAAGAAATTTAAGGCTACAATTAAGTAGGCAAGAAATAAATTAATGGATTAATTATGAGATATGGTACTAAAATACTGTAAATTATGTGTTTCAAATGAAAAAGAGACTGAAAAGGGATCTTCAAGAAAAATTCAAAATTTGGAGTAAACTAGTCAACAAAGAGGTTTGTGCACAACTAGTTTTACATTATTAAAGTTTTGCATATTTTATTTGGTTAAAAGATTTTAGTTTCTTTATGTATTATGTTTATCAATTATTGAATTTATTTCAATGATTATTAAAATGTGTTATGGTATAAATGAGTTTAATTGTGAGAAAATGATTAACTTATGATTTTATTCTTGATATGGATTGAATGAATTTAGTTTGAAAGTTGTGATTGAAATGAGATTCGCATAAAAAAATACAAATTTATATTTTGTATTGTGATGAGCATAAAAATTATTGGATATTAGAATTGACTTTGAATTGAATTGTATTTTGATTTATGCTCACAAAAAGGACAAAGAAATTCATGATATTATTTTATATCTCACTATAGAGGCTTGACTAGGTTATTACTCATCTCCCTTATTTATTGAGGAGACAATGGAGTTAAATTTGTTTTGACTACCATGGTACGTGCACAAGCTTAGATTCTCCTCTTATTAGAGGTTGGGTCTAAGTTTTTCATTGGCCCTTTCGGAAGTTGCATTATTGTGGTGTGTACTATGCACGATGATTCGACCTCCTCGACCATAGGGAGTTAGAATCCCGATTCGACCTCCCCGACCATAGGGAGTTAGAATCGCCCTGAAGATGGCCCTTACGGATTAGTCTTGCATAGTTAGTGAGATAAAGAATGGGTTTTTAAATAGTAAGGAATTATGAGTTTAAAGGAGATTTGAGCATACTTAATTTGATTGAAATTAATATCTATTTCCATAAATTACTGGAATTACTTTAAAGGTTCAGTTATGATTTGATAAATTGAATTTTTTGATCAAGATCATTTAATCAAATGATTTATATTATCGACAATGAATATTTTAATTTTTGGAATTTTGATGAATTTCAAGATTTCCAAATTATTTGCTATAATTTTGTCAATGCATATTGTATTACATTTTAAATTATAGTTGTGCACCACTGAGTTCACTACTCAGCAATAGCTTTGTATGCTATCGCAGGTGAAAGTAAAGGTAGAGCAGCCGAGTGAGATTTCTGGTAGCTGTGCCTTGAAGATACATTCGAATTAGTTCCGGGTATATCATAGGTATACCCTTGTACATAGATTTTGATATATGCATATAATTATATGTATGTAATTTATTTGAGCAGTATAAGAACTTTTGTAATATTATTTTGGGTATGTAATTAAAATGCATATTATTATAATATTCAAATTTATTTCTGAGTTTTGTAATTAATGTAAATAATTAAATTTTTGTATGTTGTGAATGATAAATTATTTCTTTTTCTGAAATGAGATGTTCAATGTTGGTTTAAAAAATGAGCTGAGTTGATTGCTGTAAATGATTTATTCATTGTTGGGATTGAATTGTGTGGAGATATGAATTTTATTAGAGTTGTGGTCGAGTAAAAATATTGGGAGTGTGTTTTTTTTAGGTTTTGAAAAACTGTTTTCTCAAAATACAGCCGACACTCTGCCGAAATTTTGAAAAAAAATTCATAACACTAGATTTTAATCGAGGATTTGATCTATGACCAAAATTTCAAATAAAGGCTTTTTAATAAATATTCAACATTCCCACCACTATAAAAATTATCAGAAATTGTTTTAAAATTCCTTACAGTATATTTAATGGGTTACCGATAGGCGAAGTACGGTAATTCATTAGGTGTACTACGAGAACGTATTATGCCTTACGAGGAGTAGGGTGTGACATGTTTAGTAGTATCAGAGCAATGGTTTTAAAGTAAATTTTGAACTGTGAATTTGAAATATTTTGTCGGTAAATACAACTGCTCAAATGTCTGATACATACAGTACATTTACATCATAAATATAAACTAATGGAGAGAAATCTCCTTGTGTAGGTTGTCCCAAGAAAAGAAGATTTTGTGAATAGAAATGGAAGAGGGAGATAAAATAGTAGAACAACTAGTTATAGTTGAGGCACAAGGGGAGGCCTCAGCTCCTCAGAGTGTCAAAGGCTTAACTGTACCAGTTCCACAGGTATAAATTACCACACAAATGGCTAATGGTCTGTCAGCTCAAGCCCAAGTACAGACCTAACCCCCACAAGGGCAGTGTGAAATAAAGAAGAGGGAGAAACCTATAGGTCAGAGTTCGAGTAGTGGTTTAAGAAAGAAAAAAGGATTTGAGGAACTCCAAACTCATGGATATGATCGAGGCAGATCTTTAGGATAGAAGCAATCGAGAACTAGTCAGCAAAGAATCAGAAGTTCCTACCCTATCCGTGTCTGTGAGGTATGTGGCAAGTTACATGGGGGTATTTGTCGTAAGGCCACTGGAGCCTACTACAATTGTGGAAAGCTTAGACATTTTGCTAGAGATTGTACTAGAACACATCGACCTACTCTCCGAAGCTCACAGACAGTTTGCTCAGGGCTGAGATAGAAATAGATTTGGTACTCCTCGCAATCATAGCACAGCAAATCAACTCGAATATAGTAACGCGCTAGTCAGAGTGTCCACAATGTGCCAAGGAGAAAAATTAGAAACTTCAGATGTAGCTGCTGATAAGTTTTTAATTTTTAGAGGAAACAATTAGTTATTATTTGATCCCAGCACTACTTATTTGTATGTTAGTGTTAGAATTATATGTTCTGTTGCTATTCCTTTACATGGGAATAAATTTTGATGGATTAGTGATTAGTCCTTTAAGATAAGGATTATGATAATAAGTGTAATTGAAATTAGTTTTGGAAGAGTTTGTCAGTGAAAAGTATTTGCTAGCACACAAAATTTACAAAGCTCATTACTTAACCTATTTGATGTAAAGCAAGAGGACCTAAAAGTAAGTTACAGTAATAGAATTGCTCTAGATGAGGGCAAAGATGTTACTATTAGTAATTGTCAATGGATATGCTAATCAAAACAAGTTTTGGATATTGTCGCAAGGACTTTGCAGTCGCCGGACGATTCTCACCAAAGTGGGAAAAGTGAGGAGTCGCCACCTTAATTTTGAGGAAAATTAAAGAAAACCATCTGTAAAAATAAATTAAGAACCACTTCGAAAATAGAGATTCTAGGTTTGGAGTCCACATACGGGTAGGAAAAGTGTTAGGCACCCTACCTTGTCCCTCAACGAGGGTAAGCGAATTTAATGAGGTGTTCTTTATGAATTATAATTGATAGTTTAGGGGGGAAGAGAATGGCGATGTTAATCCTTTGTAATGGACAAAAGGAATATTTAATATTTCACTATCATGGGTTGCCCAAGAGCACGAGTGCATGAGATGACCTTTCAGTGAATGGGCGTTGTATAATAGGTATTTTGAGAATTAATATGAATACTGAGGTTATGATGTTTTTAGAGGGAATTTTGCTTCATAGGTATGAGCGCCTTGAAGAGGACCCCCATCGGGTCTCAACATAATACTCAGGGTACTTTGGAAGAACTCTCCCGCTGATCTCTCATTTAGAACATATAGAGAGTTTCATGACATAAGTATATATGATTAAAGGAGGAAGGACTCTCTCCCGCTTTGAAGTTTTTTATCAGAATTTTCGTTAAGAATCTAGGAAAGGACTCTCTCCCGACCTCTTGATATATTTTAAATTCAAGTTGAGAAGTCGGGTGAGATCTCTCCCTCGATCTTTTAGTGTATTACGAATTTAAATTGAGAACTCGGGTAAGGACTCTCTCCCGATCTCTTAATATGTTTTATTAAAAGTTTAAGCTGAGAATTCGGGTAAGAACTTTCCCCTGATCTCTTAGTGTATTAAGAATTTTAAGTTGAGAACTCTAGTAAGAACTCTCTCCCGATCTCTTAATGTATTTGTTAATATATTTTGTTAAAGTTTAAGCTGAGAACTCGGGTAAGAACTCTCCCCTAATCTCTTAGTGTATTAAGAATTTGAGAATTCGGGTAAGAACTCTCTCCCGATCTCTTAATATGTTTTACTAAAAGTTTAAGCTGAGAACTTGGGTAAGTACTCTCCCCCGATCTCTTAGTGTTTGTAAGAATGGAATTTTATTAAAATTCTAACCTAGGGATTCTGGTAAGGGTTTTGTCCCAATCGCCTTCGTATTGGAAAGAATTACAGAAGGCACAGGGGCCCCTTTGAAAGGCTTTTCCTGGACTATGGATCCCATAACTAAATAGCGAACGTTGAGCCGAGTTCCTTGCTGATCTTTCGCGTGGTTGCTTTACCTGAACCCTTTGGTTATTGACTCCGCCCTTTTTCGGGTCGCCTCCAAAGTTTGAACTTTGTCTCGATTCTCGATCCATTGTCTTATCGTCTGGGTTCACTCCAGGGCCCAATCTCGTGACTTATTTTCTCATTATGACCTTTCTAGCTTGTAGTAACTTTTCTATAATTACTTGAGTCACGCTCGTTCTCTTATTATTTTCATTTGTTGGGACTAAAAGCTATCGGGTTAGTACCTCAACCTATACTCTTCAGAGTATTTATGAGTCGCCAATGACTCGAACATTCATTTTCGAGGAAAATAAAAAAAAGTGACAATAAAGATGAAATTTGCAAATTGATGAAAAGAGGCAAAAATATTGATTACGAGCTAAAACAACCTATCCTAAGATTCAGCGAGATCAGATACCTTAAAAAACTTAAGGAAAAGAGCCAAGGATATTTGACAAACAGTAGATTAGACGTTTACCAGTAGAAAGTTTAGACGACGGGTGAGCCGACACCGGTATCAACAAATCTTTGGGAGCTTAAGACTGAGATGGTCACAAAACTAGAGCCGACCTGAGGGACATTGTGAAGTGGGGGTTGGCCTCGCCGGAGAATGAACAGATACTAAGGATGAGAGTTACAAGGTTTAGAGCTCTTTTGAGCGAAATACTCTAGAAAACTTGTCACACCTTATCCCTCTGTAAGGCATAACATGATCCCATAGAATACCTAATGAACTACCGAACTTCATCTACCAATAACTCATTAAGTACCATATAAGGGATTTTAAAACTATTTTCTTACTTTTTAGAAGTGGTGAGCATTTTCTTACATTTAATAGAAGTTTAAAAACTAGTTCAAATTTTTGTCCATTTTATTTATATGTAAATTTTTGAAAAAATTTTGGTAGAGTGCCTTCTGTATTTTAAGAAAATAGTTCTTCAAAAACCTGTAAAACACTTCCAATATCTCATTTCATCAAATCAAACACTACCATAACAAAATCAACATCAAATTTTTTCCAACTCCAAAATTCAAAATAATTCTCATATCAATTGTCTTCAAAGTATATCACTAAATAACTTCATTCATTTTTCATTAAAGTAAAATCAAATTACATTCATCATCTAAAATATACATGAGAAAATCCAAACTAATATTATTACAAACTCTATAAAACTACTCATGACTAGTTTATACATGTACATACATTTATATACACCAAAATAAATATTACAATCAGGGTATAAAATATACCCGACAAAATTTCAGGGATGTGGCTTCAAGATCCTCAACAACTCACTCTGCTGCTTCTCTATTCTCTATATCTGCGACAATAATAACAGCTATTGCTGAGTACTATGACTTAGTGGTGCACAACATACAAAAATAACAGTTTATGCATAATTCAAATCACATTTATTCAAATACAGTACTGAAAATGAAAGACAGATACAAAACATGATTTGTAAACTTTTAATCCAACCAATTTCATTTAGGAAGTCTCAAAATGAATTTCATAAAAATACACAGTTATACCATGCCATTCAAAACAATACTTATCTCAATAGCTAGAGGCTTATGAGAAATCACAAGGCTAGCTAGCTCAAACTATGGGTACCCATTAAAATTTCTTCCTCTACTGGCACCCACCTCAACACTTCAGCCAGAGAGGGAATCAAAATTCAAAACTATTTCCTCCCACTAGTCATGCTAGTGTTGTATTCAAATATATGGTCATGACACTGTGGTTTCAAAACTATCTTAACAATTTATTAAACAATTACTGACAATTAAATCACATATCATCAAATTTCCAACAATTTAGATCAAAAGCATAGTGTACATTTCAATCATCATTTTGCAATATAAGTAAACCACAAATGATTTCATGCACTTTGCAAAGGAATTTTAAAGAATGTTTATGTTGTGCACAAATCTTATGCGAGTCACCTCTTGGCCTTGACTCGATGCCTTGGGTTCTTTTCCCGTATTTTTTTCAACTGAAACACACAATTTTACAGTGTTTCAGTATCATAATTTATCATTAATCCAAAAACAATTTCAAATCTATTTATGACACTATTCAAGTCAAATTGTTGACTTTCTAATGCTTAATAGGTATGGCAATTTTAATTTCACTCACTTACCATATTTTGGTTATCTAACTTGTTGGTTTTAGTTGTTTTTCTCAAATCCTAAGTCTTTTAGGTGAAATTCCAAAATTTCAGATTTAGTGTGCAATTTTACACTGTTCCATTGGTCAAGTTACTGTGATAATTTGGCTAAGTTTTCTTCATAGAAGTTGTTCCTTATTGTCTTAAATTTATTTTCCTTTTTGAATCACTCCATTTGGAGTTTTGTAGCCCTAGTTATGGCTCTTTGAACATAGCTGGCCAGATTTGGTGTTACCTAAAATTCTGGGCATTTCCTGGATTTTGGCAATTTTTGTACATTGATTGCAGGTGCATTTTTAGACAGGTTGTGGTCAAAGTTTGGGTTTGTTTCGTTCACGAAAGTTGTAGGGCTATGCCTCAGCTTTCTATCGGTATAAAATTCAGGTCATTTGGACCTTCCTAGACCAAGTTATGGTCATTTACGTAACTACTGTTCATTTGGTCATTTTTGTACAGGGCAGTGTGCCCAATTCCGGATTTGGCCTAATTTTTCACTAAGTTATGGTTACTTTCTGGGCATGATTCCTAGATGTAAAATGTGCCATTTTGTGTCTAGTTTTATTCCGATTTCACACTAATTGGGTTGGTAAATTTTCAGTTTTGGTCCCTGAAAGGGACCTAGGTCAAGCTGCTTGCAGACTGACCTTAACCAATCCGAATTGAAACTTGTTTCCAACAATTCATACACACCACAAATGGTCGCAAATGATGACCATTTCTCAACTCAAAGAAGGTCATTTGCATCAATTGACTAATTCTCAACTTTTTCTCTAATTTTTTCATAAGCTTAAAACCCTAATTACATAAATTTCAACTCTAATGCAATTTAAAGTGTATATTCATGATCTATACACTTAATTCACCTCAAATAACTATTCAAACACCTCAAACTCATTCATTTCAAACCCTAACCCTAGCTAGCCAAAATTCCTATTTGGTCCTCCAACAATTATTTTCCTTTGATTTTAAGTTAATTTCTAAGTTAACTTAAATCATATGCTTTAATTAAAGAATTTCACTTTAAATAAATTACCTCAACTTTGAAATTCACTCAACCAATTTCTTCTCTCTTTCCTTCTTTCTTTCTTGCTCAAGCTTCTTCTCAAGTGAAGTTAACAAGGTTTAATGGGAAATTTGGGTATAAAGTGAGGTTTTGAAAAGCTTTAACCAATCTTCCATGGAAGTTTTTCAATGGTGAAGTGAGAGAGAGAGAGAGAGAGAGAGGTGCCGGCTTGGGAAGAAGAAGAAGTGTAATTTTTTTTTTCTTTTTGTTATTTTATGCTCTTTTATCTTGATTTTTACTTAGTCAAAATTTTAAATAAATTAAAATCATTTAATAATGTCATGGTGGGGTCACTTGGATGATGTAATAATTCACTTTTTTCTTTTCTTTTTATATTTCCTCCATTTTTTCATTCTTCTTTAATTTAATTCTTGGCCTTGAAATTTTCTTTTCTCTGATTTTATTGGACAGTTAAGTCAAGAGTCAGCTCTAGGGGTAAATTGAGCAAATTGCCCCTCATCGATTCGATTCAGTTTGCAAGTAATTCAATATTTATTCTAGATCCCTAACCTAATTATTTGACTTGCTTAACAACTCTTTTTCTTGATTTACTCTTTTCCACTGTGTTCAAAATGATCCTAAGGACCGCGGCGTCACATTTTCTAATTCGAAATGTAACACCCTCACTGTAGCAATTCCATACATTTTACTGTTCCGGTGACCGGTGTCGGTCCGGACAGCTAGAACGTCTGGAAAAATAATTAGACTAAAGTGAGGAACCATAAATAACTCAAATATTGATAAGAAAAATTTAATAAAAATTTTAGAAATAAAATACAACCAAGTTAAATGAGCCGGTGCCCTAGCGATGGGTAACCCAGCGGGAAGTTGCGGTTTTCGCAACTAGGAGCCCTAGACCTGGGGAAAAATTCATAAAATAATTTTTGGGACTCCAGAGAAGAGTCATTGAGGTTCCTATGGAATTAGAATGCCAAGAAAATATTTAGAAAAATTTTTCAATCAGTACAGACAATTTTGACCCGTTAAGCCAAATGGAGGGCATTTTGGTCATTTCGCCTTCAGAGGTGATTTTTGGTCGACTTGTCCAGTTGAGTAAATAATTAATATGACATAAAATATAAATAAACATTACTAAAAATTGAATTGAAAATGAGTAGAGAAAAGAAGAAAAGAAAATGAAGGAAAATGCTTAATTATGACATATGATGATGTCATTTAAAAGCCCCCTCCAATCACCATTTGACAAACCAATAAAAAGAGATACAACTCAACTAAGCCTTTATCCCAAAAATTTGGAGTCGGCTATATGGATTCGCTTTTTCCACTCTGAACGATTTTGGGTTAAATCCTTAGAAATGTGTAATGCTTCTAAGTCATGCTGTACTACTCTCCTCCAAGTCAATTTAGGTCTACCCCTTTTTTTCTTTCTATCCTCTAGCCTAATGTGCTCTACTTGTCTAACTGGAGCATCCGTATGTCTACGCTTCACATGACCAAACCACCTCAATCTCCCTTCTCTCAACTTATCTTCAATTGGCACCACTCCTACCTTTTCTCTAATACTTTCATTACGGACTTTATCTAGTCTAGTATGACCACTCATCCACCTTAACATTCTCATCTCTGCAACTCTTATCTTAGATGCATACGACTCTTTCAGTGCCCAACACTCGCTACCATATAGCATAGCCGGTCGTATGGTACATGCGGTAAAATTTTCCTTTTAATTTATTGGGAATCTTACGATCACATAAAACTCCCGTGGCACGTCTCCACTTCAACCATCCGGCTTTAATCCTATGACTAACATCCTCCTCACATCCCCCATCTACTTGAAGGACTGAGCCTAGATATTTAAAGTGATTACTTTGGGACAGTGCCACTCCATTCAAACTAACTCCTTCCCTATCACCAGTTTGGCCTTCACTGAACTTGCAATGCATGTATTCTGTCTTCGTTCTACTTAACTTAAAACCCTTTGACTCTAGAGTACTTCTCCAAAGTTCTAGCTTCCTATTGACTCCTTCTCGTGTCTCATCTATCAGAACAATATCATCCGCAAACATCATGCACCAAGGAATACTCT
Organism: Hevea brasiliensis; assembly: GCF_030052815.1. Classification (NCBI taxonomy): domain Eukaryota; kingdom Viridiplantae; phylum Streptophyta; class Magnoliopsida; order Malpighiales; family Euphorbiaceae; genus Hevea; species Hevea brasiliensis. The sequence goes on along the minus strand of NC_079499.1, from coordinate 35,289,467 downwards.
CTTGTATATGTTTCGTCAGTTCATCTAAAACTAATGTAAAAAGGTAAGGGCTTATGGCTGATCCTTGGTGTAATCCAATTGAGATCGGAAAATCTCTTATGTCCCCTCCCACTGTGTGCACAATAGTAGTTGCTCCTTCATACATATCTTTCAATACTTATATGTACCTAATAGATACCCTCTTTTGTTCTAACGCATTCCATAAGACCTCTCTTGGAACACTATCATAAGCCTTCTCCAAATCAATAAAAACCATGTGTAGATCTTTCTTCCCATCTCTATATTTCTCCATCAAGCTTCTAATGAGAAAGATCGCTTCCATAGTTGAACGACCAGGCATGAAACCAAATTGATTGAGAGAGATAGAAGTATCATGACGTAGTCGATGCTCCACAACTCTCTCCCACAACTTCATAGTATGGCTCATGAGTTTAATTCCCCTATAGTTTGAGCAACTCTGTATGTCTCCCTTATTTTTAAAAATAGGTACTAAAATACTCTTCCTCCATTCATCAGGCATTTTCTTTGAGTTTAGAATCTTATTAAATAATTTAGTTAACCATGCCACTCCCATATCTCCCAAATACTTTCACACTTCAATTGGTATTTCATCGGGTCCACAGGCTTTACCTACTTTCATTCTCTTAAGTGCTTCCTTTACTTCTAAAGATCTAATCCTTCTAGTATAATTTACATTCTTTTCTATTGTTCTATAATCTATATTCACGCTATTTCCATTTTGACTATTATTAAAGAGATCATTAAAATAATTTCTCCATCTTTCTTTAATGTCCTCATCTTTCACCAACACTTTTCCTTCTTTATCCTTAATGCACCTAACTTTATTGAGATCTTGACATTTCCTTTCTCTACTCCTTGCTAATCTATAAATATCTTTCTCCCCTTCTTTAGTTCCAAGTTTCTCATATAACTTTTCAAAGGCCTGTGCTCTTGCTTGGCTAACTGCCTTTTTTGCCTCTTTCTTTGCTATCTTGTACTGTTCATATGCCTCATTATTATCACATTTAGGTAATTTCTTATACAATTCCCTTTTTCTCTTCACTGCCTTTTGTACTTTCTCATTCCACCACCATCTCTCTTTTGAGGGTGGTTCATGTCCTTTAGACTCCCCAAGTACTTTTCTAGCTACTTCTCTAATCTTTGATGCCATCTGTATCCACATATCATTGGCCTCCATATCTAGCTTCCATACTTCAGACTCAAGAAGCTCATTTTTGAACTTCACTTGCTTTACTCCTTCGAACTCCCACCACTTTGTTCGAGCTACACTATTTCTTCTGACCTTACTTGAATTGTTCCTAAACTTGACATCCAAGACCACCAACCTATGTTGACTTGTTAAAGCCTCTCCTGGAATGACCTTGCAATCCTTGCATAGAGCTCTATTTGTCTTCCTGGTTAAGAGGAAGTCGATTTGGCTTCTATGTTGCCCACTTTTGAAAGTCACTAAATGACTTAAAATGAGATAAAAAAACAAAGGAAACCAGAAGTTTCCTTCTTCATAAGGGCTGGAATAAGAAAGAAAGAGAAAGAAAGAAAGAAAGGAAGAAGGAGAAGGAGATGAACAGTAGCAGAAATAGGGGTTCAGGAGGGCAGCATCTTTCTCTTCTGTCCAGGTGAATTTGACTCAACATCTACGGCTGATTTTTGGATATGTTTGAGGTATGTATGTGTGGAAGTTATGGTTAAAATTTGGTGATTGTTCAACGGTTGGATTTGGAGAAATATATTGTTGAACACAGGCTGTCTGTCGGTTGAATTCTGAATTTTGGCTACTAAAATTTGAGAAAAATAAATAGTTAGGATGCTTATAAAATTATGAAATTTGGTACAAATGATATTTGGGATGTTGAGGCTGCTGGGTTAAAATTTGGTGAATTTTAGACTTGTGGTTTATGAGATATAAATTGTTTTGCATGAGCTGTCTGAGTAAGACTGATTTCTGCAAAAATTCAAAATTTGAAGGGTTGAATGAATGTTTTGATATCTCATGATATAGAGAATATTTGATGCTAAAATTTTTACTGATATTGTATAGGGATGTCTTAAATATATGGTTAAAATTTGGGATTTATCTAACGGTTAGATCATTATATATAAATTTGAATGCACAAGCTGCCAGATTGGGTATTAATGGGTGGTTGTGGATTTAAGATTTATGATAGGAGTTTAGTCCAATTTAAGGAAATCTTTGTTGAATTTTTATTGGATATTTAATTTAGGAAAGTGAAGTTATAATTGATTATGATTATTATGATTCTAGGAGAAATCTTGAAGAATAACAAGCTCAAGGTTGGTTTCAAAAAGGTTAGTGCATATTTATACCTAAATCCCTTTCATTCCATGTTAAGGACTTAAAGTGAACAAGAATTTGTAAATTAAATGAAAAGAATTCATGTGTATGTATACCATGAATTTCGGCAGCCCTAAGGAAGGAATGAGTTTGATTGTTTTAATGGACTTAGAGTGAATTAGAGATTATGTTTAAAGTGTGTATATATATATATATATATATATATATATATATATATATATATATATATATATATAAGGAATGAAAGAGTTAACTAAGGAAATTTGTGAAAACCTTGACTTTGAGCTAGGGTTTGGGAGTGAAAATTTGACTTTGCTTAGAAAAATGTTAAAGAACATTCTAATGGTCAATTAGTGACCATTTGGGGTAAGTTGACCATAATTAGGAGTGAACTATTGCATGGCAAACTGAAATGGGCATGCTGCCTAGTGACAGCAACAGGGAGGCTGTGAGTCCAGCCTGTTTGGACTGCCATATCTTTGGCTGTGTAGGTCCAATTGGTGTTTGGCCAATTGGACATGAAACTAGACTTATAATGACACATTTTTTCTGAAGAAACCATGCCCAAAAGACCAAAGCAAGTGGACCAAAAGTTGGCCCCAATCCGGGTACTCTGCAAGCCAATTCTGCAGAATGACCAAATGAACAGTACTGTTCATTTGGCCATAACTCACTGTAGAAATTGTCAATTGACCTGAAATTTTTACAACAACAAGTTAAGACATAGACAAACAATTTTCATGAAGAAACCTACTCCAAATTATGACCAGAACCTAACTCAAATGGCAGTCACAGTCACTGTTCATGGTACTGTAGATTTGGTAAATTCTGCAGAATTGAAATCCGGCCAGCTGTGGTTTTTGGACCATATCTGGAGCTACAAAACTCCAAATGGAGTGATTCAAAAAAGGAAATTCAACTAGATAAAACAAGGAACAACTTTCATGTTTAACCATTTCCTCAAATTCCCACTGCAACAGTGCTTAATGAAATAGTAAAATTAGGCTTCAAAAACTGAAAATTCTGCCCTCTTGGTTTTAAGTTTAGAAATGGTATGGGTGCTCAATTCCAACAAGTTTTAAATGTAAAATGTGGTGCATTGGGAGTGTTAAAACCAATGTACCTATTTTCCATCCAAAAGTCAACATTTTTGTTGACCAATGAGGTGAATAGTGACACCAAAAATTGAAATTTAAAATGTGAAATTAGAAATGCATCTAGGGGACTTTAAATTGCAATTGGCAATTAATACTAGCAAATGTAAAACTCAAAATGTGGGATCTTGGTGTAATTAGAACTAATATATCCATTAAGTAGAAAAAGTCAACATTTTGGTTGACTAGTAAGGTGAATAGTAGTCAAAATAATTAGCAAATTAAGATGAAGACCTATAACCAATTCTAAGCTTAATGCTTAGAATGGTATGAAAAATGTGGACTATGCATCTTAGTCAAAATTGTTAAAAGGAAATTAAGAGCATAAATTTGAAGTCCATGAAATTTTCATGGATTACTGGAAACATGAAAAATAAGTCATCTAATTGATGTAAATAGATAGTTAGGGCTTATATGCCCATCACAAATGGAATTCATAAAATATTAGTAACTCAACTTGAAATATAAAATTTGCAATTACATAAGTAGATTCTTGAATGTATAAATGAGAAAAGGAAAAATGTTTTGAATACAATGGTACATGTGAACCATTGTTTAGAATTGTGATTAATTTTAGAATTGTGATTAATTTTAGAATTGTGATTAATATGAATAGCATAAAGAATGAATAAATGAACCATATTAATGTATGAATGAGACATTAGTTCTCATTATTGTAGAAAGGAGAAGTATTTTGAGTACAATGGTATAAAAAGGATAATTGATGTGAATTGTGATCATATAAATGATCAAATGGATGTATGAATTATAATTGAAATTTATTATGAAATAATGAAGTCATAAAACACAATATATTAATGTTTAATGATATTATGTGCCCTTGTATTGCCTAGACATGTGTGTCAGATTGGATAGTTTGGCATGCCAATAGGGTATTGTTTTAGCAGTACTGCAAAAGGCTTTATGCCTGTATTTATGGCTTTGTGCCCGCATTCATGGCTTTATGCCCGCATTCATGGCATTATGCCAATATTCATGGCTTTTATGCCTGATTATGTGTATCATGGCTTTTTAGCCATACTGACTGCATACGTGGTTGACGTTCTGCGTCCCATGGTATGACGGCCCAAGGCACCGCGGTGTCCAGTGCCAACGACCCGTTATCCAGTTTAGTCAGCCTGTCGTAGGTTACTTGGGCAGTGTAATTTATTGAAATAAATTAAGACTATTAGTAATTAAAAATATTAGAAATCAAATAAATGAGTTAATAAGACTTCAAAAGAATTAGTTAGAATTATGAAATGATCCAAACCACATAAAAAAAAATTATTAAGTAAAATGATAAAAGAGTTGCAAAAATAGGTATAACTTAACTAAATATTTTAAATGTGCTTTCTATTGCCATATGAATATAAACTGAGTATTTTTATTAATTCTGTATATTGTACATTATCACTGTGAATTTAGGAATTAAACGCTTCCAAAGCGGAACAAATTAGAACAAAAGATAATTAATATTAGACACATTGTATTAAATTAAATTGATTCTTAAATATTCAAATTATGCTTCGTTCTTTCTTTATTGGTATATTATTTTCTTGTTCTATTATTGCACCACTAAGCAGCAATGCTTAGCGCGATGGATTTGTTTCCTCGCGCAGGTACTTTGACTAAGATTTTTGGAGTCGGATCTGCGAAGTGCACAAGTAATCAAGGTTGTCACCTCCTCAGCAATGCATGTAGATAGGGCCCATATAGATCATATTTTGTATTTAGTATAAAATGCTAGATATTGTATTATAATGTAGATTATGAGCAGGTAATTAATAGAAATGTAATGCAATTTAATAAATTAGCTTTTTCATATGTAATTAATTTATATATCATGTAAATTATGAAATTATGTAAATTAAAGAAATTTGAAAATTTTACTTATGTGATTTGAGCATGAATGAGATTGTATGGATTCGAAGACAGATTTGAAATATATAGATAATGCATGGAAATGAATATGAAATTGAGATATATGAATGAGATGTAAATTATGAGATGGTTATGAAAATAATTGATGAGATTTTATTTGTAAAATATTAATGAAACTTTCAAACAAGTAAATAGTAAAATACGTCAACTGGTAATAAAATAGGGGAAACTCCGCTAGTTTCTCCATCGAAAAATAATTAATATTAAAATATAACAAGATCAAAATATGAAAGGAATAAAGTAAGATAAGATAGGGTGCTCCGGCACCGAATGTAGCACACTTTGCTCGGTTACACTGTAATCGAGTGAGGGGTGTTACACGAAATTTGAGTTTAGACTAACCTCACAGTCATTCCCGAGAAAGTCACCCATCGTTGTGACTCTCAGCTCATTTAACTTTTTGTGTTCTATTTTTTTTCTTCTTTATACTTAACTATTTGGCAATTACTAATTATTTGCATTAAGGGCTTATCTAGATGTCTTAGAAGTGGTTCTAATCCTCTTACTTGTCTGGACCGACACCGATCACCAGAACAGTAAAATGTACCAGGCTATGCCAATAGGGGTGTTACAATTCTCCCCCCCCCCCTTAAAATAAATTTCGTCTCAAAATTTTACCTGGCATCAGTCTCTGAACAGCTGTGGGTGCTGTCTCTTTATGTCCTCCTTTCGTTCCCAAGTAGCTTCCTGGCCCTAATGATGGTTCCATAACACTTTCATTAATCGTATTTGCTTATTCCGCAGCTGCTTCACCTCATAAGCCAGAATCTCTATGGGTTCTTCCTCATATGTGAGGTCTGGATTCACTTCAATCTCTTCTACTGGTAGTACATGAGATGGGTCTGATCGATACCTCTTCAACATCGATACATGGAAGATGTTATGTATCTTCTCCAACTTTGGAGGTAGTGCCAAACGGTATGCCAAAGGACCCACTCTCTCCAGAACCTCATATGGCCAATAAAACGAGGACTCAATTTCCCTTTTCTGCCGAATCTCATAATTTTTTTCCAAGGGAAAACCTTGAGGAATACTTTCTCACGCACTGCATATTCAATATCCCTTCTTTTCAGATCAATATAGGACTTCTAATGGTCTGATGCAGCTTTGAGTCGATCCCTAACCAATATGATTTTCTCTTCAGTTTGTTGAATAATTTTTGGCCCAATTAACTTTCTTTCGCCTAACTCATCCCAACACAATGGGGTTCTACATTTTCTACCATACAAAGCTTCATATGGAGGCATCCCAATGCTTGATTGGTAGCTGTTGTTGTAAGCAAACTCAATCATAGGCAAGTGTGTGTCCCAACTGCCTCAAATTCAATCACACAAGCCCGTAGCATGTCCTCCAAGATCTAAATTACTCTCTCAGGTTGGCCATCTATCTGTGGGTGGAATGCCATGCTGAAATTCAATCTAGTTCCTAGGCCTCTCTGAAGACTACCCCAAAATCTAGAAGTGAACCTAGGATCTCTATCTGATACAATGGATACTGGCACTCCATGCAGTCTTACTATCTCATCAATGTACAACTTGGCCAATCTTTCTAAATCGTAGTCCATCCGAATAGGTAGAAAATGAGTAGACTTAGTCAGTTTGTCAACAATGACCCATACTGCATCATGGCTCTTCCGTGTCCTCGGAAGTCCCATAACAAAATCCATAGTTATTCTCTCCCATTTCCATTCCGGTATTGGTAGTGGATGTAACAAACTAGCTGGTACTTGATGCTCTACCTTCACTTGTTAACAAGTTAGGCATTTGGAAATAAATTCTGCTACATCTCTTTTCATACCCATCCACAAGTAGTGCTCTTTTAGCCCTCTATACATTTTTGTGCCACCAGGGTGCATAGCAAAAGGATACTCATGTGCTTCCTTCAAAATGATCTGTCTCAAGTCAACATTATTAGGAATGCACATTCTGCCCTGGTGAAGTAGTAGGCCATCATCTCTCACTGAGAACTCAGGTTTTTTGCCCTGTCGGACTTCTTTTAATAGCTTCTAATACTTCTAATCATTCTGAACAGCCATTCTAATCTGCTAAATCAACACTGGCTATACATGCCATGCAACTGCTGTCTGACCCTCATCATTAATCTCTAAGCTGGCATGCAATACTCTCAACTCATGTACCATAGATAAAGGAGTAACCCATAGACTTGCCATAGTCTTGTGACTTAAGGCGTCAGCCACCACATTAGCTTTCCCTGGCTGATAGTCTAAGACAATCATAGTCTTTTATCAACTCTAACCATCTCCTCTGTCTCAAATTCAACTCCTTTTGAGTGCACAAATACTTCAAACTCTTATGATCTTTGAAAATGTAACACTTCTCCCCATACAAATAGTGTCTCCAGATCTTAAGAGCGAATACAATAGCTGCTAGCTCCAAGTCATGTGTTGGATAATTCCTCTCATGCGATTTCAACTGGCATGATGCATAGGCAATGACATTCCGCTCTTGCATCAGTATACAGCCTAACCCATTGTGAGAAGCGTCACTGTAAACAGTATACTCTTTACCCAGGGTAGATAAAGTAAGAATTGGAGCTTCAGTTAAATATTTCTTCAACTCATCAAAATTCTGTTGGCATTTATTCGTCCATTGATATTTTACATCTTTCGAAGTAGCTTAGTCAATGGAGATGCCAACATGGAGAATCCCTTCACAAATCGACGATAGTATCCAGCTAAACCCAGAAAACTATGAATCTCCATGATATTTCTAGGTGGTCTCCAATTAAGGACAGCTTCTATCTTACTTGGATCTATCTTGATGCCCTCTGCTGATACTATGTGCCCCAAGAAGGATATTTCCTTCAGCCAAAATTCACACTTCGATAATTTGGCGTATAGCTATTTCTCCTCAAAGTCTGCAGTACAATCCGCAGATGTCTATCATGCTTCTCTGCACTCCTCGTGCCACACCCTACCCTTCCGTAAGATGTAACATGATCCCATAGTACATCTAATGAATTACCGTACTTCGCCTATTGATAACCCATTAAATATACTACAAGGGATTTTAAAACAATTTTCTTACTTTTTGGAAGTGGTGAGCATTTTGGTAGGAATTAAAAACATTTAATTAAAGTTTCAAAACTAATAAAAATTTTTGTCCCTTTTTATTTTTTCGCAAATTTTACAAAAATTTTGGCAGAGTGCCGTCTATATTTAGGAAAAACAGTTCTTCAAAACCTGTGAAAAACACTTCCAAATAATTAATCTCAACCCCATTTGCAACCACGAAACTTCAACTCAACAGCAATAGCAACACTTCAATTCAAAATCCAAAAATTCAATTCAAGAATTGATATCTCAAAACATTTCATAATCTCATGCACATTGCATTTTAAATATTTAATTTATATTTATAAGTTAATTTACAGACGCAAAATCTCAAAAATAATATTATTTACATTAACTGTACAACTGCTCAATCTACCTTAATACATATGACACTAAACCATTTACATCAAAATAATTACAAAGGTATTAACAAATACCCGTACAAAATCTCCAAACTGTGCTCCTCTCTTATCGTAGCAGCTCACTCTGCTGCAATGTCCTTTTCTCTATCTGCGACAGCAAAAGAAGCTATCACTGAGTATAAAAATACTCAGTGGTGCACAATAAAATACAAAATGCATAATATAAAACATTTTTCATTAATTCATAGTTCAAATATTTCACAATCACATTTCACAAATTTTTTTCAAATCACATTTATAACAAATCACAATTTAAACATTTCACAAATTTCAAAACTTAATATAACACAAATTTGATCAAACAATTTAATAATCATAGTGTTGCCAATCAATAACACAACTTCGGCCATGACACAAAATTTCCAAACATGTCGTGTTTTACACCACGACAAGGCAAACTCACCCCACTAATCGAAATTAATGAGAGAGGTGGCTAGCTAGCTAATGAGTACTCATCCAAACTCACCTCTTGACTGGAAAGCCAAAGAGGGAGGAATATAGTCAAATATCAAACTCACCCTACAAGTAGAGGAGGAACATATTAATATTGCCATGCCAAGTGTGAATCAAAAACAATTTAAATCAAGTTATTCGAATATTTTATGCAAAACACAATCAATTTCGAAAGTCAAATTTCCTTTCCCAAAGTGGCAACACAGTAGTTCTCAAAACTCATAATTAGCACAATAATTTTACAATGCATAACTAAACAAATTTTTTATGAAAAAATGATAAATTAAGGTTTATTGTGCACAAACTTGATGTGAGTCGCCTCTAGGCCTTGACTCAGTCTCTTAGACCTTCCAGGTCTTTTTCAGCTGAAACACAAAATTTATAGTATCTCAGTATATTTACTTCATAACAATTCCAATAACTAATTCCAATATGTTTAAACTTACATTCTTGCAAATTTTCATGTTGAGGCTACTACTCATGGTACTATTCAAGTCAAAATATTGACTTTCTTATACTTAAAAGGTATGGGAACTCCAACTGTCCTCACATACCACATTTTGGTCACCAATTTTGTTGGTTTTGGTTGTTTTCTCAAAACTTAGGTTTTTTAAGCAAAATTATAAATTTTCAGTTTTGGTGTCTTAGGTTGTACTATTACATTGGTCATGTTACTGTTAGAATTTGGCTAAGTTTTCTTCATAGAAATTGTTCCTTATTGTCTTAACTTTATTATCCTTTTTGAATCGCTCCATTTAGAGTTTTGTAACTCAAGTTATAGCCATTTGAATCATAGCTGCCGAATTGGACTTCACCCAGATTTTTGGGCACCAAACTGGTTCTGGCAGTTTTAGGTCACCAAATTTGGGTGGCTAAATGACTTGGTTAAGGGCATAATTTTTTCTTCATGAAAGTTTTAGGTCTATATCCTCAGCTTTCCACTGGTAAAATTTCAGGTCTTTTAGACCTGCCTAGACCAAGTTATGGCCAAATGAATAAACATTGTTCATTTGGTCATTTTGTACAGGTTAGATTGCCTAAGTCCGGATTTGGTCAACTTGTTCACTAGGTTTTTGTCACTTTTGGGCATGATTCTAAATGAGAAATGTGTCATTTTATGTCTAGTTTCATTCCCAATTGGCGTCACACCAATTGAGCTTGTAAAATTTCAGTTTTGGTCTCTGAAAGGGACCTTGGTCATGCTGCCTGCATATATCCCACATCCAATCCGAATCTAAACCTAATTCTAACACTTCTAACATACCTCAATTGGTCACAAATGACCATTCCTCAACTCAAGCAAGGTCAAACATATCATTTAACTAATTCTCACATTTTTCCTCCTAAACCCTAGGTGCCAAACCCTAATTTTTATGCAATTCAAATCTATTGTATTCCAATCACCAATCCATTGTTTACATACATAATTTAACTTAAACACCCATTCAAATGCATCAAATTCACCCATTTCAAACCCTAACTAAGGCTGGACGAATTTCATGTTTGGTCTTCCAACAAATATTTTCTTTTGATTTTAAGTTAAACTCTATGCAATTCCTACTTATTCAAGTTCATTCCTATGCAATTTATTCAAAGTAATTTAGAAAGAAGCACTTACTTGTTGAACAGAATTTTGTCTTCAATTTCTCTCAATTTTCAACAATTCTTCTCCTTCTAATCTTCCTCTTGAGGTTTAATTTGAGGTTTCTACTATTTTTCACAAAAGATATATGGTGTAATTTGGGGTTTAAAAAGCTTGATAACAAGCATCAATAGAGGAAATTGGAAGAGAGGGTGAGGAGGAAAAGAAGTCACGGCAAGGAAGAAGAGAAAAATAAAAATTTCCTTTTTTACTTTGTCTTTTTATTAGTGTAATTATCCTCAAAATAATTAAATTAATTTTGATGTCATAATGCCTTTACTTTTTGAATTTTTTATTTTCTTTTTCATTTATTTTTTCATTAGTTCTTTAATTTAATTCTTGATCCCAAAATTTACTTTTCTCCAATTTTATTGGACAGTTAGGTCAGGTGTCAGCTCTAAGGGTAAATTGACCAAATTGCCCCTCGCCGGTTCGACTCGGTTTGCAAATAGTTCAATATTCCTTCCGGATCCCTGACCTAATTATTTGACCAGCTTAACAATTCTTTTTCGTGATTTTCTCTTTTTCACTATATTCACAATAGTCCTAAGGACCGCAGCGTCACATTTTACGATTCGAAATTTAAGTTTAAGTCGACTTCGCAGTCCTTCCCGAGAAGGTCATCCATCGCTGTGACTATCGGCTCATTTAACTTCTTATGTTCTGTTTTTCTTATTTATACTTAACTATTTGACAGTTACTAATTATTTGTGTTTAGGGCTTAACTAATTATCTTAGATGTGGTTCTAATTCCCTTAATTATCCGGACCGACACCGGTCACTGGAATAGTGAAAATATACCAGACTATGCAAATAGGGGTTACAATTCTCCCCCCCTTAAAATAAATTTCGTCCTCAAAATTCTGCCCATTATCTGTCCTCAATTATTCATACGTGTTGTTTTCTCATGTTTCTCTCACATTTCTGCGTAGTTTCATAATCGGAATAATGGTCCGTAGCACTTTAACCAACGCTATTTACTCATCGATTGCTCACCTCGTGTGCCAAGTTTCTTATGAGCTTCTGTCATAAGTTAGATTCAAATTCATTTCAATTTTAAAGTTAAGCAAATCTGTGTGCTAGTGGATCCACTCTTTCTAGGATCTCGTACGATCCTATGGGTGAGAACTCAATTTTACTCTTTTCTTATCAAATCTCTTGATCATTTGATGTAACCTTTAGTTTAGTTTAGAATATTTTAGTCTTTTCTTGTTGTTATTTTAGCAATTATTTTTCTTTGTAGTCTCTTTCTTGGCCTTAGGTCCATAACCATTATCTTACCATCTCCATTTATGACTAAGGCCCATGTGCTATTTTGCACCATCTTGTTTGCTTTTGTTTAACTTATTTCCTTCTTGATAAAATAGCTTAGGATATCGTTACGTGTCTTAAGTAGGTTGTTTGCCTTGGTGGCAATTCCTCATCTAGTGTTTTTCTCATTCCACAACTTAACTTTAATTATTTTATTCCTCAATCTTATCCTCTTCCTTAACTTGACTATCGAGTCCTAATTTAGCACTTCTTATCATCCCTAATACTCCGCTATACTTTAATATTACTTTGATTTGGTCCTCAGACCATTCTAGTCAACACTTTAACTACTATTCATAATATTTTTTTTTATTACATTTGCACTAACTATTCTAATTTTTACTTCCATAAATTTTTTTTATTGATATTCTATAGCTTATTTCACACTGATGTGTAGCCATTACTTTCTTTTGTACTAAACTATAACCTTTGAATATTCTGACTTTAGGGTTTTAAACCCCAGGTTAGGACTTTCAAACTCCTTTCCAATAAGAAAACTTTGTCTTATCATAACTATACCAAAACAGATGCCGTTTGCAACTATTCTTATTTTTTTGTACTATTGGGTAGTACATAGCTCTACACAACAAATCCCAAGTCAGTACTGTAATCTATAGCTTACAGTACAAACATCAAGAATATTGCATAGTTACTACGATACATCCCAATAGATCTAACTTCCTCTTATCTTATTTCTTTCAAATCCACTAATATCTTAAACTTATTTTGATTATGGTACCCGCTAATATCTATCAGCAGTAATACCTTTACCCGCATTTAAGGTAGTTATATTACTATAACTTACTTTTAGGTTCTCTTGCCTTACTTAATTACGCTTACTAATTAACTTTACAAATTCTTGTGTCCTAGCAAATACTTTTCACTGACAAACTCTTCCAAAATTAATTTTTAAAAGACTAGTCACTAACATATCAAAATTGATTTTTTTTATTATTTTTTTTACACATATACATATCTTTGTTAAGAATCGAGAAAATACCAGCAACCATGTCAGAAGTCTCATCCTCGTCCCTTTGTCGCATAGTGTATACTCTCACTGGAGCATCACCTTGTCCTGGTTGACTCACAGTACTCTGACTTCCAGGTGTACTATCCATACCTCTACCTCTGCCTCTACTAACTGCTGGTGAACTCTTCGGGGTAGAAACTTGGGCTAATCCTTCTGACGTGGTAAATGATCCATAACGGCATGGACTTACACAATCCTTAGCAAAATGACTAGTCCCTCCACAATTAAAACATGCTCCTATAGCTCTATAACATACTCCACTATGTGGTTTACCACAAGTTTCACAAAGTCAATCGGACGGCGTATTTCTACATGTCTGTTGAGTTTGCTGATCGAATTGGGATGGTTTCTGTCTAGAAGATTTACCTCTACCCGATTCGTGCGAGCTAGATCCTTTTAAATGTTTTCTTTTTCTAGAGCCACTCTCAGTAGCTTGGCCAGTAACCTTTTCTGTTTTCTCTTTCTCTTTTGTACTCTTTTTTACTGCCCCTTCTGATTCTATCCTTTTCAGTTGCAGGGCTTGTGAAATTAATTCAGAAAAGTTCTGGTGTCGGAACCCTACAACTTGCATTCTTAAGCTAGGCCTCAACCCAGTCTCAAACCTCTTACACCGATCTCTGGGGTTGGTGACCAAGCTTCCGGCATAGTGGCTTAGTCGAGAGAAATCCCACTCATACTTTGCTACAGTTCTGTCCCCTTGCTTCAGACTTAAAATCTCTTGCAACTTCATGTCTACATAAGTATTAGGGACCCACTTTTGCCGAAATTCCCTTAAAATGTCTGCCCATGTGAGGACTGGTGGCTCTACCAGGCTATTGGGGATGGTCTTCCACCACTCATATGCATCCCCCTGCAGAAGTGATACTGCATATTCAAACTTCAACTCCTCTACGAATAGCAACTTTCTGAAAACCCGTGTCATTCTTTCTAACCACTATTCTGCCTCCAATGGATCCACTGTTCCTTTGAATTCTGTAGCTCCAAATTTTATTAACTTCTCATATTGCCGAGCCAGAGGCTATGGTTGTGCTGCAAGTGCTTGCATCTGAGCTTGTGGTGGCACATTTCCTGACATTTGTTGAAAAAATGCAGCCATCCGCTGTGCAAACTAAGCATGGAACTGCGGTGATTGAGGAGGAGCTAGAGTGGCTGACCCACTCACATTCTGGAGTGCTGGGGCTTTTCCTCGGGCCTCAGCCTTGACAGATTACTCTATGGAATGATCTCCCTCTTCCATTCTGTTTTCCAGAAATTTTCTACTCTCTGATAACAAACACAAGGAGGTTGACCTCTGTTAGTGCATATTCATGATGCAAATATGTTATATGCATCAAACATTTGAGCAGTTGTATTTATCGATAAAATATTTCAAATTCAAAGTTCAAAATTCATTTTAAAACCATTGCTCTGATACCACTAAACATGTCACACCCTACCCTTCCATAAGATGTAACATGATCCCGTAGTACATCTAATGAATTACCGTACTTTGCCTACCGGTAACCCATTAAATATACTACAAGGGATTTTAAAACAATTCTCTTACTTTTTGGAAGTGGTGAGCATTTTGGTAGGAATTAAAAACATTTAATTGAAGCTTCAAAACTAGTAAAAATTTTTGTCCCTTCTTATTTTTTCGCAAATTTTAAAAAAAATTTGGTAGAGTGCCGTCTATATTTGGGAAAAACAGTTCTTTAAAACCTATGAAAAACACTTCCAAATAATTAATCTCAACCCCATTGCAACCACCAAACTTCAAATCAATAGCAATAGCAACACTTCAATTCAAAATCCAAAAATTCAAATCAAGAATTGATATCTCAAAACATTTCATAATCTCATGCACATTGCATTTTAAATATTTAATTTATATTTATAAGTTAATTTACAGAAGCAAAATCTCAAAAATAATATTATTTACATTGACTGTACAACTGCTCAATCTACCTTAATACATATGACACTAAACCATTTACATAAAATAATTACAAAGGTATTAACAAATACCCGTACAAAATCTCCAAACTGTGCTCCTCTCTTACTGTAGCAGCTCACTCTGCTGCTATGTCCTTTTCTCTATCTGCGACAGCAAAAGAAGCTGTCGCTGAGTATAAAAATACTCAGTGGTGCACAATAAAGTACAAAATGGATAATATAAAACATTTTTCATTAATTCATAGTTCAAATATTTCACAATCACATTTCACAAATTTTTTTCAAATCACATTTATAACAAATCACAATTTAAACATTTCACAAATTTCAAAACTTAATATAACACAAATTTGATCAAACAATTTAATAATCATAGTGTTGCCAATCAATAATACAACTTCGGCCATGACACAAAATTTCTAAACATGTCATGTTGTATACTACGATAAGGCAAACTCACCCCACTAATTGAAATTAATGTGGGAGGTAGCTAGCTAGCTAATGAGTACTCATCCAGACTCACCTCCTGACTGGAAAGCCAAAGAGGGAGGAATATAGTCAAATATCAAACTCACCCCACAAGTGGAGGAGGAACATATTAATATTGCCATGCCAAGTGTGAATCAAAAACAATTTAAATCAAGTTATTCGAATATTTTATGCAAAAGACAATCAATTTTCAAAGTCAAATTTTCATTCCCAAAGTGGCAACACAGTAGTTCTCAAAACCCATAATTAACACAATAATTTCATAATGCATAACTAAACAAATTTTATATGAGAAAACGATAAATTAAGGTTTATTGTGCACAAAACTGATATAAGTTGCCTCTAGGCCTTGACTCAGTCTCTTAGACCTTCCGGGTCTTTTTCAACTGAAACACAAAATTTATAGTGTCTCAGTATCTTTACTTCATAACAATTCCAATAACTAATTCCAATATGATTAAACTTACATTCTTGCAAATTTTCATGTTGAGGTTACTATTCATTATACTATTCAAGTCAAAATATTGACTTTCTTATGCTTAAAAGGTATGGGAACTCCAGCTATCCTCACATACCACATTTTGGTCACCAATTTTGTTGGTTTTGGTTGTTTTCTCAAAACTTAGGTCTTTTAAGAAAAATTATAAATTTTCAGTTTTAGTGTCTTAGGTTGCACTATTGCATTGGTCATGTTACTGTTAGAATTTGGCTAAGTTTTCTTAATAGAAATTGTTCCTTATTGTCTTAAATTTATTCTCCTTTTTGAATCACTCCATTCAGAGTTTTGTAGCTCAAGTTATAGCCATTTGAATCATAGCTGCTGGATTAGACTTAACCCAGATTTCTGGGCACCAAACTGGTTCTAGTAGTTTTAGGTCACCAAATTTAGGTGGCCAAATGACTTGGTAAAGGGCATAATTTGGGTTTGTGTTCCTAATAAAAGTTTTAGGTCTATATCTCAGATTTCCACTGGTAAAATTTCAGGTCATTTAGACCAGCCTAGACCAAGTTATGGCCAAATGAATAAACATTGTTCATTTGTTCATTTTTGTACAGGTCAGATTGCCTAAGTCCGGATTTGGTCAATTTGTTCACTAGGTTTTTGTCACTTTTTAGGCATGATTCTCGAATGAAAAATGTGTCATTTTATGTCTAGTTTCATTCCCAATTAGCTTCACACCAATTGGGCATGTAAAATTTTAGTTTTGTTCCCTGAAAGGGACCTTGGCCATGCTACCTGCATATGGCCCAAATCCAATCCGAATCTAAACCTAATTCTAACACTTCCAACATACCTCAATTGGTCACAAATAACTATTCCTCAACTCAAGCAAGGTCAAACACATCATTTAACTACTTCTCACTTTTTCCTCCCAAACCCTAGGTGTCAAACCCTAGTTTTTATGCAATTCACATCAAATGCATTCCAATCACCAATCCATTATTTAAATACATATTTCAACTTAAACACCCATTCAAATGCATCAAATTCACCCATTTCAAACCCTAACTAAGGCTGGACGAATTTCATGTTTGATCTTCCAACAAATATTTTCTTTTGATTTTAAGTTAAACTCTATGCAATTCCTACTTATTCAAGTTCATTCCTATGCAATTTATTCAAAGTAATTTAGAAAGAAGCACTTACTTGTTGAACATAATTTTATCTTCAATTTCTCTCAATTTTCTTCAATTCTTCTCCTTCTAATCTTCCTCTTGAGGTTTAATTTGTGGTTTCTACTATTTTTCACAAAAGATTTATGGTGTAATTTGGGGTTTAAAAAGCTCAATAATAAGCTTTAATGGAGGAAATTGGAAGAGAGGGTGAGGAGGAAGAGAAGTCACAGTAAAGAAGAAGAGAAAAATAAAAATTTCCTTTTTTACTTTTTCTTTTTATTAGTGCAATTATCCTCAAAATAATTAAATTAGAAATTAAATTAATTTTGGTGTCATGCATACATCACTTAAGTGATGTCATAATGCCTTTACTTTTTGAATTTTTTATTTTCTATTTCATTTATTTTTCCATTAGTTTTTTAATTTAATTCTTGATCCCAAAATTTACTTTTCTCCAATTTTATTGGACAGTTAGGTCAAGTGTAAGCTCTAGGGGTAAATTGACCAAATTGCCCCTCGCCGGTTCGGCCCGGTTTGCAAATAATTTAAAATTCCTTCTGGATCCCTGACCTAATTATTTGACTAGCTTAACAATTCTTTTTCGTGACTTTCTCTTTCCCACTGTGTTTGCAATAGTGCTAAGGACCGCAGTGTCACATTTTACGATTCAAAATTTGAGTTTAAATCGACTTCGCAGTCCTTCCCGAGAAGGTCACCCATCGTTGTGACTCTCGGCTTATTTAACTTCTTATGTTCTGTTTTTCTTATTTATACTTAACTATTTGACAGTTACTAATTATTTGTGTTTAGGGCTTAACTAATTTTCTTAGACATGGTTCTAATTCCCCTAATTATCCGGACTGACACCGATCACCGGAATAGTGAAAATATACCAGGATATGCAAATAGGGGTGTTACACCTTGAGTAGACCAATATATCATCTATGAATACCACAACAAACTGATCGTGGTATGGTCTGAAGATAGTATTCATCAGATCCATAAAAGTAGCCGGAGCATTAGTTAACCCGAATGGAATGACTAAGAACTCATAATAGCCATAACGGGTTTTAAGGCAGTTTTAGGAATACTCTGCTCTTGCATTTTCAGCTGATAATAACCTGATCTCAGGTCAATTTTGGAGAACACAGCTGCACCCCTCAACTAATCAAACAAGTCATTAATGCAGGGCAATGGATATCTATTCTTTATTGTCACCTTATTCAATTGGCGGTAGTCAATACATAAGTAGAGAGTGGCATCTTTCTTCTTAACAAACAACACTGGCACTCCCCAAGATGACACACTAGGGCGGATAAAGCCCTTGTCAAGCTGCTCTTGCAACTACACTTTCAATTCTTTCAGTTCTACTGGTGCCATTCTATATGGTGATATAGAGATTGGGTCCACAACAGGCATAACATCAATTTCAAACTGCACCTCTCTTTCTGGAGGTAATCCTGGCAACTCATCAGGGAACACATCTGGAAATTCACATACTGTAGGGATGTCCCTCAATGCTGGACTCCTCACTTGGGTGTCTATCACATGTGGCAAATATGCTTCACACCCCTTTCTGATCATCCTTCTAGCTAGTGTAGCCGAAATGATGTTTGATCGCAGTAACTGCCTCTCCCCATGTATTACTACATCACCATATAGAGAGAGACCAAAAGTGACTGTTTTCAGTCTACAGTCAATCATGGCATGATGCCTGGCTAACCAATCCATGCCCAAGATGATATCATAATCTCTAAAGGGCATTTCAATCAAATCTGACAGAAAAACATGTCCTTGGATCACCAAAGGACAATCTTTATACATTTTATTGACCCGGACCTCTTGTCCTAACGGGCTGGTTACTAGTACTTCAAAATCCATCTTGACACACGGAACCGCAAGGAACTAACTATGCTAGCACTAACATATGAGTGGGTTGAACCCGGATCAAATAGTACAAATACATCTTGATCAGAGATAGAGAATGTACTGGATACAATATCGGAAGTCTCAGCCTCTTCCCGTTGTCTCATCATGTAAACTCTGGCTGGAGCACTCCATTGTGCTGACTGGCTAACGGTACCCTGACTGTCAGAAACATTGCCTCTACCTCTACCTCTTTCTCTGCTAACCGATTGTGAACCTCTGGAAGTAGAACTTTGAATGGATCCCTCAGTAGTAGTAGAAGTTGGCCCAAATCTGCGGGCACTGGTGCAGTCCTTAGCGAGATGACGCGTACCTCCACAGTTAAAGCAAGCTCCTGTTGCCTAGTAACATTCTCCCCCATGAGTCTTGCCACAGGTCTCATAGGGGCGGGGAGGATCTGAACCCCTGATCGACTGCTGACCAGATCTAGGGGTCTCTGTCCAGAGAATCTGCCCCTTCCAAACCTTCCACCTCTACCTCTGCTTGGTCTCCCAAATTTTTTCTTCTTTCCAGATGTACCACTGGGACTTTGCTCTTCTGATTTTTTCCTTTATCTTTCTTTGATTTTTCAGTCTTCTCTGATTTCTCTTTCGCTGGTGTTGCTTCTAATTCAATCCTTTTTAACTCAAGTGCCTAAGGATGAGCTCAGAGAAGTTACTGTGTCTGAATCCCACTACTTGCATCCTTAGACTGGGCTTCAAACCGGTTTCAAATCTCTTGCACCTTTCTTTGATGGTAGACAGGAGACTCCCAGCATAGTGGCTTAAGCAGGAGAACTCCCTCTCATACTCTACCACAGATTTATTCCCTTGCTTCAGACTCATAAATTCTTGCAATTTTTGATCCACATATGCATTTGGGACATATTTCTGTCAGAACTCTCTAATGAAGTCATCCGAGGTCAATACTAGCGATTCTGCCAAGCTGTGGGGGATGGTCTTCCACCAGTCATACGCATCCCCTTACAACAAAGACACTGAGTATTCAAACTTTAGTTCATCCGGGCAGTGCCATTTCTTAAAAACTCTATCCATTTTCTCCAGCCACTGCTCTGCCTCTAGAGGGTCTACTGTACCCTTAAATTCTATCGCCCCATATTTTAACAGCTTATCATACTGTCTGATTGGAGCCTGAGGTTGCAGCATAGAAGTCTAGGGTGGAGCTTGAGCAGGCATACCCCCAGCCATCTGTTGAAACATTGGAGCCATCTGCTGGGCGAATTGTGCAGGAAACTGCAGCATTTGTGGGGCCGGCTGTCACACCTTACCCCTCTGTAAGGCATAACATGATCCCGTAGAATACCTAATGAACTACCGAACTTCACCTACCGATAACTCATTAAGTACCCTACAAGAGATTTTAAAACAATTTTCTCACTTTTTATAAGTGGTGAGCATTTCTAAATAGATATTAAAACATTTAATTAAAGTTGGAAACTAGTTAAATTTTTTGGCCTAATTTATTTTTCCGTAAATTTTATAAAAATTTCGACAGAGTGCCGTCTGTATTTTGAGAAAATAGTTCTTCAAATTCCTGTACAAAGTACTTTCAATAATCTGTCTCAACAACTTCTTCAAATTCACAATCAATTTCAACATCATTATCAATCTCCGAAAATTCAAATCCACAATTTCCAATATTCAACAATCATCAAAATACCATTAATGAATTTCATTCAATTTAAAATAAAATACTTCCATTCATATTTCATTAAAGATAAAACAATTTATATACATCATTACAAAAATTTACATTAAGAGAAATTCAAACTAAAATTTATTACAAACTTTTTATAAACTGCTCAAGACCAATTTTACATGTCCATACATTTACATGCATTACATACATCAAAATGAATTTTTACAGTCAAGGTATAAAATATACCCAATAACTTCAAAGCAAGTAGCTCCTCTGCTCAGCAGCTCACTCTGCTGCTCTTCTAGTCTCTATATCTGTGACAGCAATAACAGCCATCGCTGAGTACTAGGACTCAGTGGTGCATAACATACTAAAATAATCTTTATGCAGAGTTTAAATCATATTTATTCAAAAATTGGACTGAACATGAGAATTAAATACAAAATATGAATTATGAGATTTTAATCCAAACAATTTCATTTCGAAGTATCAAAATCAATTTCATAAAACCCACAGTTATATCATGCCATTCGAAACAAATATAATCTCAATAGCCAGAGGCTAAGGAGAAGTCACATCACAAGGCTAGCTAGCTCAAATATATGGATATCCATTCAATTTCTTTTTCTACTAGCACACACCTCAACACTTCAGCCAGAGAAGGAATCAAAATTCGAAACTGATTACCTCCACTAGTCATGCTAGTGAGGTGTTCAAATATATGGTCATGACACTGTGGTTTCAAAATTTATCTTAATAATTTACTAAACATTGTCATTTCAAATATACACAATAACTTTCAACAATTTAAATCAAAGCTTCATAACTAATGTCACAATTCACTATTTCAAATTATTCAAAACAATATGCAGAAAATAATTTACAGAAATTATACGTTGTGCACAAACCTTAAGCGAGTCGCCTTTTGGCCTTGACTCGACACCTCGGGTTCCTTCCCAGTATTCTTTTCCACTGAAACACACAGTTTCATAGTGTTTCAGCATCATAACTTAGCATAAATCCAAAAATAAATTTAAATTTACTTTTACCTAACTTTAATGTGCTAAACTTGACGTTCTTTAAAATTTGTGTTTCGGGTTACTATTCACGACACTATTCAAGTCAATTTTTTGACTTTCTAAGGCTTAATAGGTATGGAAATTCCAACTTCAGTCATATACCACATTTTGGTTACTAAATTTGTTGGTTTTGATTATTTACTCAAAATCTAAGTCTTTTAGGCAATTTGCAAATTTTTAGTTTTGGTATCTTATGTTACACTGTTCCATTGGTCATGTTGCTGTTAGAATTTGGCTAAGTTTTCTTCATAGAAATTGTTCTTTATTGTCTTAACTTTATTCTCCTTTTTGAATCACTCCAATTGGAGTTTTTTAGCTCAAGTTATAGCCATTTGAATCATGGCTGTCGGATTAAACTTAACCCAGATTTTATGGGCAAATTCTAGTTCTAGCAGTTTTAGGTCACCAATTTTATGTGGCTAAATGACTTGGTTAAGGGCATAATTTGGGATTTGTGTTCTTCATAAAAGTTTCAGGTCTATATCTCAACTTTCTACTGGTAAAATTTCAGGTCATTTAGACCTTCCTAGCCCAAGTTGTGGCCAAATAACAAATACTGTTCATTTGGTCATTTTTTGTACAGGTCAGACTGCAGAAATCCGGATTTGGTCAATTTGTTCACTAGGTTTTGGGCATGGTTCCTAAATGAAAAATGTGTCATTTTGTGTCGATATTCATTCTCATTTGGTTTCATACCAATTGGACTTGTAAATTTTCAGTTTTGGTCCCTCAAAGGGACCTTGGTCCTGCTGCCTGCAGCATGACCACATTGAATCCGAATTTAAACTCACTTCTAACACTTCTAACACATCTCAATTGGTCACAAATGACCTTTTTTTTTTATCTCAAACAAGGTCAAGCACACCATTTGACCAATTCTCACATTTTTTCCTTCAAAACCCTAGGTGCCCAAAACCCTAATTCATGCCATTTGTTGCATTTAGCTAATTAAACACCTATAAACATGCTTCCTTAACTCAATTAAGCTTCCTAACATGTTTAGCTCAAACAAATTCATACTTTATCCAACCAAACCCTAGCTGGCCAAAATTCTATACAATCCCTCAACATGTATTTTCTTTTCATTTTAAATGAATTTCTAAGTTTATTCAACTATAAACACAACTAAATCAACTAACAAATCAAGTTTAGTTTACTAACCTTATGCAGAATTTTTTCCACCTCTCAAAACTTCTTCTTTCTTTTTCTTTTTGTTGTAAATCTCCTTATCAAGCTCTAGCTACAAGATTTAGTGAAGGAGAGTAGGGTTCCTATGGTGGGAATTAGGGTTTCTTTAAGCTCAAAATGAGCTTTAATGGAGTTTGGTAAGGGAGAGGGTGAGAGAGAGATGGTTCACGTTTTTTTAAAGTAGATGAAGTCTTTTTTTTTTCCTTTTCTTTTTCTTTTATGAATTTAGTCTTATGGAAGACCATAAATCAAATGAAATAAATTTTTAATTATAGTATTTATGGCATCATGCATGATGTCATGCATGATGTCATCTCTTTTCACTTTTTCAATTTTCTTTTTATTTTTCTATTTATTTTTCCATTAGTTTTTTAATTTAATTCTCGATTCTGAATTTTTTTTTCTCCGATTTTATTTGACAGTTAGGTCAGGAGTCAGCTTTTGGGGTCAATTGACCAAATTTCCCCTCACCGGTTCAACCCGGTTTGCAAATAATTCAATATTTCTTCCAGCTTCCTGACCTAATTATTTGACTAGCTTAACAATTCTTTTTCATGATTTTCTCTTTTCCACTATGTTCGCAATAGTCTTAAGGACCGCGGCGTCACATTTTACGGTTCGAAATTTGAGATTAAGTCGATTTTACAATCCTTCCCGAGAAGGTCACCCATCGCTGTGACTCTTGGCTCATTTAACTTCTTATGTTCTGTTTTTCTTATTTATACTGAACCAATTGACAATTACTAATTATTTGTGTTTATGGCTTATCTAGTTGTTTTAAGTGTGGTTCTAATCCCCTTAATTTTCCGGACCGACTTCGGTCACCGAAACAGTGAAATATACCAGGCTATACAAATAGGGGTGTTATAATTCTCCCCCCCTTAAAATAAATTTCGTCTCGAAATTTTACTTGGTATTAATCTCTGAACAGTTGTGGGTGTTGTCTCCTCATGTCCTCCTCTCGTTCCCAAGTAGCTTCTTGGCCCGAATGAAGGTTCCATAACACTTTTACCAACGGGATCCGCTTGTTCCGTTGCTGTTTCACCTCATAAGCCAGAATCTCTATGGGTTCTTCTTCATATGTGAGGTCTGGGTTCACTTCAATTTCTTCGACTGGTAGTACATGAGATGGGTCTGATCGATACCTTCTCAACATAGATACATGGAAGACATTATGTATCTTCTCCAACTCTGGAGGTATTACCAATCGATATGCCAAAGGACCCACTCTTTCCAAAACCTCATATGGCCCTATGAAACGAGGACTCAGTTTCCCCTTTCTGCTGAATCTCATAATTATCTTCCAAGGAGAAACCTTGAGGAATACTTTCTCACCCATTGCATACTCAATATCCCTTCTCTTTAAATCAATGTAGGACTACTAACGGTCTGATATAGTCTTAAGTCAATCTCTGATCACCCTAATTTTCTTTTTAGTTTGTTGAATAATTTCAGGTGTAATCATCTTTCTTTCACCTATTTCATCCCAACAGAGGGGAGTTCTGCATTTTTTGCAATACAAAGCTTCATATGGAGGCATTCCAATGCTTGATTGGTAACTATTGTTGTAAGCAAACTCAATCAAAGGCAAGTGTATGTCCCAACTGCCCTCAAATTCAATCACACAAGCCCGTAGCATGTCCTCCAAGATCTGAATTACCCTCTCAGACTGGCCATCTGTCTGTGGGTGGAATGCAATACTAAAGTTCAATCTAGTTCCTAGGGCTCTCGGAAGACTACCCTAGGATCTAGAAGTGAACCTAGGATCTTTGTCTGATACGATGGATACTGGCACTCCATACAGTCTCCTATCTCAACAATGTACAATATGGCCAATCTTTCTAAACTGTAGTCCATCAGAATTGGCAAAAAATGAGAAGACTTGGTCAATCTGTCAATAATGACCCAAACTGCATCATAACTCTTTTGTGTCCTCGGAAGTCCCATCACAAAATCCATCGTTATTCTTTCCCATTTCCATTCTGGTACTGGTAGTGGATGTAACAGCCCAGTGGGTACTTGATACTCTGCTTTCACTGGCTGACAAGTTAGGCATTTAGAGACAAACTCTGCCACATCTCTTTTCATACCCATCCACCAGTAATGCGCCTTTAGCCCCCTATACATTTTTGTCCCACTAGGGTGCATGGCAAAAGGAGACACATGTGCTTCCTTCAAAATGATCTTCCTCAATTCAACATCATTAGGAACACACATTTTGCCCTGGTGTAACAGCAGACCATCATCTCTTATTGAAAATTCTGGTCTCTTGTCCTGCCGGACTTTTTCCAATAGCTTCTGATACCTTTTATCATTCTGAGCAGCCATTTTGATTTGCTCAATCAACACTGGCTGTACATGCCATGCAACTGTTGTCTGCCTCTCATCATTAATATCTAAGCTGGCATGTAATGATCTCAACTCATGTACCATAGACAAAGGAGTAACTCGCAAACTTGCCATAGTCTTGCGACTTAAGTCGTCAGCCACCACATTAGCTTTCCCTGGCCGATAGTCTATCAGGCAATCATGGTCTTTTATTAACTCTAACCATCTCCTTTGTCTTAAATTCAACTCCTTTTGAGTGCTCAAATACTTCAAACTCTTATAATCTGTGTAGATATAGCACTTCTCTCCATACAAATAATGTCTCCAGATCTTAAGAGCAAACACAATAGCTGCAAGCTCCAAGTCATGTGTCGGATAATTCCTCTCATGTGGTTTCAGCTGGTGTGATACATAGGCAATGGCATTTTGATCTTGCATCAACACATAGCCTAACCCATTATGAGAAGCATCACTATAAACTGTGTATTCTTTACCTGGAGTAGGTAAAGTCAGGACTGGAGCCTCAGTCAAACATCTCTTTAATTCATCAAAACTTTGTTGACATTTATCCATCCTCTGAAATTTTATATCTTTCCTAAGTAGCTTGGTCAGTGGAGATGCCAACATGGAGAATCCCTTCACAAATCTATGGTAGTATCCAGCTAAACCCAGAAAACTACGAATCTCTGTGATATTTCTGGGTGGCCTCCAATTAAGGACAGCTTCTATCTTACTTGGATCTACCTTGATGCCCTCTACTGATACTACATGCCCCAAGAAAGATATTTCCTTCAGCCAAAATTCACACTTCGACAATTTGGCATATAGCTGTTTCCCACTCAATGTCTGTAGTATAATCCGCAGATGTCTATCATGCTCTTCTGCACTCCTCGAATAGACCAATATATCATCAATGAATACCATAACAAACTGGTCGAGGTATGGTCTGAAGATAGTGTTCATCAGATCCATAAAAGCAGCCGGAGCATTAGTTAACTCGAATGGCATTACCAAGAACTCATAATGGCCATAGCGGGTTCTGAAGGCAGTTTTAGAAATACTCTGCTCTTGTACTTTTGGCAGATAATAACCTGATCTCAGGTCAATTTTGGAGAACACAGCTGCACCCCTCAACTGATCAAACAAGTCATCAATGCGGGGCAAAGGATATCTTTTTTTTATTGTCACCTTATTCAACTGCCGATAGTCAATACACAAGCGGAGAGTGCCATCCTTCTTCTTAACAAATAACACTTGCACTCCCCAAGGTGACACACTAGGGCGGATAAAGCCCTGTCAAGCAATTCTTGCAACTATACTTTCAACTCTTTCAATTCTACAGGTGCCATTCTATATGGTGTTATAGAGATTGGGTCCACACTAGGCATAACATCAATTTCAAACTGCACCTCTCTTTCTAGAGGTAATCTTGGCAATTCATTAGAAAACACATCCGGAAAGTCACATACTGTAGGGATGTCCCTTAGTGTTCGGCTCCCTACTTGGGTGTCTATCACATGTGCTGAGTATGCTTCACTCCCCTTTCTGATCATCCTTCTGGCTAGTGCAGCCGAAATGATGTTTGATGGCAGTAAATGCCTCTCCCCATGTATTACACATCACCGCACAAAGGGAGACCAAAAGTGACTGTCTTCAGTCTACAGTCAATCATGGCGTGATGTCTGGCTAATCAATCCATGCCCAAGATAATATCTTAATCTCTAAAGGGCATTTTAGTCAAATCTGACAGTAAAACATGTCCTTGGATCACCAAAGGACAGTCTCTATAAATTCTATTGACCTGGACCTCTTGTCCTAACAGAATAGTTACTAGTACTGCAAAACCCATTTGGACACATGGAACAGCAAGTGAACTAACTATGCTAGCACTAACATATGAGTAGGTTGAACCTGGATCAAACAACACAATTACTTCTTGATCAGAGATAGAGAATGTACTGGCCACAATGTTAGAAGTTTCAGCTTCTTCCCGCTGTCTCATAGTGTAGACTCTGGCTAAAGCACTTCCTTGTGCTGACTGACCAATAGTGCCTTGACTGCTAGAAACAGTGCCTCTATCTCTGCCTCTTCCTATGCCAACTGATTGTGAACCTCAGGGAGCAGGACTCTGAATAGATACTTCTGTAGTCGTAGGAGCTGGACCATATTTAGGAGCACTAGTGTAGTCTTTAGCTAAATGGCCCATGTCTCCACCATGAAAACAAGCTCCTGTAGCCTAATAACATTCTCTCCCATGAATCTTGCCACAAGTCTCACAGGGGCGGGCAGGATATGAACCCCTGCTTGATTGCTGACCAGACCTAAGGGGTTTCTGTCCAGAGAATTGACCCCTTCCAAATCTTCTACCTCGACCTCTACTAGGCCCGCTAAATTTCTTCCTCTTCCCAGAAGTACCACCAGAACTTTGTTCAACTGATTTTTCCCCTTTGTCTTTCTCCGATTTTTCAACTTTTTTTGATTTTTCTTTTATTGGGATCACTTCTGATTCAATCCTTTCTAGCTCAAGTGCTTGAGAGATGAGCTCTGAGAAGTTGTTGTGTTTGAATCCCATAACATGCATCCTTAAACTGGGCTTTAAACCAGTCTCAAATCTCTTGCACCTTTCCTTACTAGTAGAAAGGAGACTCCCAGCATAATGGCTTAAGCGGGAGAACTCCCTCTCATATTCTGCCACTGATTTACTCCCTTGCTTTAGACTCAGAAATTCTTACAACTTTTGGTCCACATATGCGTCTGGGATGTATTTTTGTCTGAATTCTTTGATGAAGTCATCCCATATCAGTATTGGTGGTTCAGCTAAGCTGTGGGGGATGGTCTTCCACCAATCATACGCATCCCTTTGCAGTAGTGACACAAAGTATTCAAACTTCAGTTCATCTTGGCAGTGCAGCTTCTTAAATACTCTATCCATCCTTTCAAGCCATTGCTCTGCCTCTAAAGGGTCCACTGTACCCTTAAATTTTATAGCCCCATACTTCAATAACTTATCATACTGTCTAGCTGGAGGTAGTGGTTGTACCACAGGTGTCTGGGGTGGAGCTTAAGCAGGCATACCCCTAGCTATTTGTTGAAACATTGCAGCCATCTGCTGTGTAAACTGAGCAGGAAACTACGGCATTTGTGGGGCTGGTGCTACTGATCCATTGACATTTTGTAAAGCTGGGGCTTCCCCTTGTGCCTTAGCTTCAATAGATTGCTCGACTGAGCGATCCCCTTCTTCCATTTCAGTCTAAAGTTAGGGTATCTCCTGAACAAGTAAGACATGGAGATTTCTCTCCGTTAGTTCATATTTATGATGTAATGCACTGTATGTAACAAATATGACATTAAGCAGTTGTACTTAACAAGGAAAGACACAAATTCTCAAGTTAAAACATACTTCAAAAATTTGCTCTGATACCACTAAAACATGTCACACCGTACCCCTTTGTAAGGCATAACTTGATTCCGTAGAATACCTAATGAATTACTGAACTTCACCTACCGATAACTCATTAAGTACCCTACAAGGGATTTTAAAACTGTCACACCTTACCCCTCTGTAAGGCGTAACATGTTCCCGTAGAATACTTAATGAACTACCGAACTTCGCCTACCGATAATTCACTAAGTACATTACAAGGGATTTTAAAACTATTTTCTTGCATTTTGGAAGTGGTGAGCATTTTGGTAGGAATTAAAAACCATTTATTCAAAGTTTAAATGCTAGTAAAAATTTTTTTCCATTTTAATTTTGTCGCAAATTTTATAAAAATTTTGACAGAGTTCCGTTTGTATTTAGAGAAAACAGTTCTTTAAATACCTGAAAAAAACACTTCCAATAATTTTCTCAACTCCCAACCTCCAATAAATCTCAAATCAACTCAATTCAATTCACTTCAAAATAATTCCACAATCCAAATCAAAATTTATCATCTCAAAATATTTAATACTTCATTCACAAGGCATAAAGTATGAAATTCACAGAAACAAGTATTAATTTACAGAAGGAAATCCAAAAATAATATTATTACAATTTATTTACAACTGCTCAACTTTATATTGATACATACAATATTTCTATATTTACATCAAAATTAACTATAAGGGTATAAAATAATACCCGTACAAAATGATCAGTGTGGTCCACAATTCGATAGCAGCTCACTCTGCTGCTTTCTCCTTGCTCTTATCTGCGACAGCAAAATAAGCTATCGCTGAGTATAAAAATACTCAGTGGTGCACAATAAAAATTTAAAATACAATACATAAATCATTCATTGATGAAACACAATTTAAATATTTCTCAATCACATTTCACAAATTATTAAAGCTCATAATAAAATAATTTAGTCAATAATTTAATAAACACAGTGTTGCCAAAATCATACACAACTTAAGCCATGACACAAAATTTCCGATCAATGTCGTATTGTACACCACGAAAAAGCAATCTACAACCTCACTAATCGAAATCAATGAGGGAGGTGGCTAGCTAGCTAATGAGTACTCATCCGATCTCAACCTCAACTGGCAAGCCAGAGAGGGAGGAAAATAAATGATCTCAACCCCATAAATGGAGGAGGAATAATGTGATACTGTCAAGCTAAGTGTGAACAAAAAATCAATTCAAAACAATTTATTTAAACAATTTATGAGAAGTCTAATCAATTTCCAAAGTCATACTTGCGATTATAAAATGGCAACACAGTACATAATTATTCACAGAAGTCAAATTTTTGAGAATAAAATATTTAAATAAGAATTATTGTGCACAGACCTGACGTGAGTCGCCTCTAGGCCTTGACTCATTCTCTTCGAGTTTCCAAGTCTTTTTCAGCTGAAACACACAGTTTCATAGTGTTTCAGTACCATAACTTAGCATAAATCCAAAAATAAATTTAACTTCACTTTCACCTAACTTTAATGTGCTAAATTCGACGTTCTCGAAGTTTTTGTTTTTTGGGTTACTATTCACTATACTATTCAAGTCAAATTGTTGACTTTTTAAGACTTATAGGTATGGGAACTCAAACTTTACCCACATACCACATTTTGGTCATTAAATTTGTTGATTTTGGTCATTAAATTTGTTGGTTTTGGTCATTTTCTCAAAGCTTAAGTCTTTTAGGCAAAATTGTCAAATTTTTAGTTTTGGTGCTCCTAGTTGCACTGTTCCACTGGTAATTTTACCGTTGGAATTTGGCAAAACTTCCTTCATAGAAAATGTTCTTTATTGTCTTAAGTTTATTCTCATTTTTTAATCACCCCAATTGGAGTTTTGTAACTCAAGTTATGGCCATTTGAATCACAGTTGCCGGATTGGAAACAAC
Organism: Hevea brasiliensis; assembly: GCF_030052815.1. Taxonomy (NCBI): domain Eukaryota; kingdom Viridiplantae; phylum Streptophyta; class Magnoliopsida; order Malpighiales; family Euphorbiaceae; genus Hevea; species Hevea brasiliensis. Next base: position 35,258,570 of record NC_079499.1, on the reverse strand, counting down.
CCAGATTTTCTAGGAAATTTTGGTGCTGGCAGTTTTGGGTCACCAACTTGGGGTGGCCAAATGACTTAGTTTCTGGCAGAATTTGGTTTTGTGTTCTTCATGAAAATTTTAGGTCTATATCTCATCTAACCACTGGTAAAATTTCAGATCATTTGGACATACCTAGCTCGAGTTATGAGCAAATGAATAGACACTGTTCATTTGGTCAGTTTGTATAGGGCAGCCTGCACTTATCCAATTTTGGTCAATTTGTTCACTAGGTTTTGGTCACTTTTTGGGCATGCTTCCTAAATGAAAATTGTGTCATTTAGTGTCTATTTTCATTCCCAATTGGTCCTATACCAATTGGACTTGTAAAATTTCAGTTTTGGTTCTTCAAAGTTGACTTGGTCATGCTGCCAGCAGCATGACCACACTCCCTCCGAATTTAGCTTTAATTCCAATCATTCCAATACAACTCATTTGGTCATAAATGACCATTTTTCACTTCAAAATAGGTCAAACATATCATTTACCCATTTCTCTAAATTTTTCCCTCAAAACCCTAGGTCTCCAAACCCTAACCACACTAAATTGTTGCATTTAATCACATTTAAGCATTTCAATCTAACTACTACTTTCATACAAGCTTACTAACACATTTAATTCATTCAAAACACATCATACTCTCATACATCCATGGCTGGCCGAAATTTTAGTTTGGTCCTCCCCACATATTTTTATTTCATTTTATTAGTTTCTAAGTTCATTTAAGTAACTAAATATGCATTTAAAGAAAAAAAATGAAAGTTAGCATACTAACCTTTCTTAGAACTCCAAATCTCTATATTTTGTTCTTCTTTCTTCTTTCTTCTTTCAATCTTCTTCTTAAGTTGAGATAACAAGCTCTAGTATGGTTTTTATGGGAGTTATTAAGGTTAAGTGAAGAAATTAAAGCTTGAGTGCAAGCTTTAATGGAGGATTAGAAATGGAGAAATGAGGGAGAGAGCGAGGCGGCACTTAGGGAAGAAAGAGAGATTTTTGCTTTTTTTTTTTCTTTTTCTTTTCTTTTATTTATTTTAGCTTATGGAAGACCCTAAAAAATCAATTTAATTAATTTATTAATTATAACATTTATGGCATCATGCATGATGTCATGCATGATGTCATCTCCCTACACCTTTTTCATTTTCTCTTTTTTTTTTCTATTAGTTCTTTAATTTAATTATCGATTCCGAAATTTTCTTTTCTCCAATTTTATTTGACAGTTAGGTCAGGAGTAAGCTCTCGTAGTCAATTGACCAAATTGCCCCTCACCGGTTCATCTCGGTTTGCAAATAATTCAATATTTATTTCGGCTCCCTGACCTAATTATTTGACTGACTTAACAGTTCTTTTTCGTGATTTTCTCTTTTCCACTATGTTCATAAGGGTCCTAAGGACCGTAGCGTCACATTTTACCGTTCGAAATTTGAGTTTAAAACGACTTCGCAGTCCTTCTCGAGAAGGTCACCCATCGCTGTGACTCTCGGCTGGTTTAACCTCTTACATTCTGTTTTTCTTACTTATACTTAACTAATTGGCAATTACTAATTATTTGTATTTATGGCTTCTCTAGTTGTACTAAGTGTGACTCTAATCTCCTTAATTGTCCGGACCGACTCCGGTCACTGGAACAGTGAAATATACCAGGCTATACAAATAGGGGTGTTACAAAAACAATTTTCTTACTTTTTATAAGTGCTGAGCATTTCTAAATAGATATTAAAATATTTAATTAAAGTTGAAAACTAGTTAAATTTTTTGGCCCATTTTATTTTTCCGCAAATTTTATAAAAATTTAGGCAGAGTGTCGTCTGTATTTTGAGAAAACAGTTCTTCAAATTCCTGTAAAAAGCACTTCTAATAATCTGTCTCAACAACTTCTTCAAATTCACAATCAATTTCAACATCATTATCAGTCTCCAAAAATTCAAATCCACAATTTCCAATATTCAACAATCATCAAAATACCATTAATGAATTTCATTCAATTTAAAATAAAATACTTCCATTCATATTTCATTAAAGATAAAACAATTTATATACATCATTACAAAAATTTACATTAAGAGAAATTCAAACTAAAATTTATTACCAACTTTATATAAACTGCTCAAGTCCAATTTTACATGTCCATACATTTATGTGCATTACATACATCAAAATAAATTTTTATAGTCAGGGTATAAAATATACTCGATAACTTCAAAGCAAGTAGCTCCTCTGTCCTCAGCAGCTCACTCTGCTGTTCTTCTAGTCTCTACATCTGCGACAGCAATAATAGCCATCGCAGAGTACTAGAACTCAGTGGTGCACAATATACTAAAATAATCTTTATACAGAGTTTAAATCATATTTATTCAAAAATTGGACTGAACATGAGAATTAAATACAAAACATGAATTATGAGATTTTAATCCAAACAATTTCATTTCGAAGTATCAAAACCAATTTCATAAAACCCACAATTATATCATGCCATTCGAAACAAATATAATCTCAATAGCCAGAGGCTAAGGAGAAGTCACATCACAAGGCTAGCTAGCTCAAATATATAGATATCCATTCAATTTCTTCTTGTACTGGCACACACCTCAACACTTCAGCCAGAGAAGGAATCAAAATTCGAAACTGATTACCCCCACTAGTCATGCTAGTGAGGTGTTCAAATTTATGGTCATGACACTGTGGTTTCAAAACTTATCTTAATAATTTACTAAACATTGTCATTTCAAATACACAATAACTTTCAACAATTTAAATCAAAGCATCATAAATAATGTCACAATTCACTATTTCAAATTATTCAAAACAATATGCAAAAAATAATTTACAGAAATTATACGTTGCGCACAAACCTTAAGAGAGTCGCCTTTTGGCCTTGACTCGACACCTCGGGTTCCTTCCCGGTATTCTTTTCCACTGAAACACACAGTTTCACAGTGTTTTAGCATCATAACTTAGCATAAATCCAAAAATAAATTTAAATTTATTTTACCTAACTTTAATGTGCTAAAGTTGACGTTCTTTAAAATTTGTGTTTTGGGTTACTATTCACGATACTATTCAAGTCAATTTGTTGACTTTCTAAGGTTTAATAGGTATGGAAATTCCAACTTCACCCACATACCACATTTCGGCTACTAAATTTGTTTGTTTTGTTTGTTTACTCAAAATCTAAGTCTTTCAGGCAATTTGAAAATTTTCAGTTTTGGTGTCTTATGTTGCACTGTTCCATTGGTTATGTTGCTGTTAGAATTTGGCTAAGTTTTCTTCAAAGATATTGTTCTTTATTGTCTTAGCTTTATTCTCCTTTTTGAATCACTCTAATCGGAGTTTTCTTACTCAAGTTATAGCCATTTGAATCATGGCTGCCGGATTAGACTTAACCCAAATTTTCTGGGCAAATTTTGGTTCCGGCAGTTTTAGGTTACCAAATTTGGGTGGCTAAATGACTTGGTTAAGGGCATAATTTGGGTTTGTGTTCTACATGAAAGTTTTAGGGCTATATCTCAACTTTCCACTGGTAAAATTTCAGGTCATTTAGACTTTCCTAGCCCAAGTTATGGCCAAATGAACAAATATTGTTCATTTGGTTATTTTTGTACAGATCAGACTGCAGAAATTCGGATTTGGTCAATTTGTTCACTAGGTTTTGGTCACTTTTTGGGCATGATTCCTAAATGAAAAATGTGTCATTTTGTGTCTATTTTCATTCTTAATTGATTTCATACCAATTGGAATTGTAAATTTTCAGTTTTGGTCCCTCAAAGGGACCTTGGTCCTGCTACCTGTAGCTTGACCACATTGAATCAGTATTTAAACTCACTTCTAGCACTTCCAACACATCTCAATTGGTCACAAATGACCAGTTTTCTTTTATCTCAAACAAGTTCAAACACACCATTTGACCAATTCTCACATTTTTGCCTTCCAAACCCAAGGTGCCTAAAACCCTAATTCATGCCATTTGTTGCATTTAGCTAATTAAACACCTATAAACATGCTTCCTTAACTCAATTAAGCTTCCTAACATGTTTAGATCAAATGAATTCATACTTTATCCAACCAAACCCTAGCTATCCAAAATTCTATACAGTCCCTCAACAAGTATTTTCTTTTCATTTTAAATGAATTTCTAAGTTTATTCAACTATAAACACAATTAAATCAACTACCAAATCAAGTTTAGTATACTAACCTTATGCAGAATTTTTTTCCACCTCTCAAAACTTCTTCTTTCTTTTTCTTTTTGTTGTAAATCTCCTTATCAAGGTCTAGCTACAAGATTTAGTGATGGAGAGTAGGGTTCCTTTGGTGGGAATTAGGGTTTCTTCAAGCTCAAAATGAGCTTTAATGGAGTTTGGTGAGGGAGAGGGTTTGAGAGAGATGGTTCACGTTTTTTTAAAGTAGATGAAGTCTTTTTTTTTTTCTTTTCTTTTTCTTTTATGAATTTAGTCTTATGGAAGACCATAAATCAAATTAAATAAAATTTTAATTATAGTATTTATGGCATCATGCATGATGTCATGCATGATGTCATCTCTTTTCACTTTTTCAATTTTCTTTTTATTTTTTCTATTTATTTTTTCATTAGTTCTTTGATTTAATTCTCGATTCTGAAATTTTCTTTTCTCTGATTTTATTTGACAGTTAGGTCAGGAGTCAGCTTTCGGGGTCAATTGACCAAATTGCCCCTAGCCAGTTCAACTCGGTTTGCAAATAATTCAATATTTCTTCCAGCTTCCTGATCTAATTATTTGACTAGCTTAACAATTCTTTTTCATGATTTTCTCTTTTCCACTATGTTCGTAATAGTCTTAAGGACTACAGTGTCATATTTTACAGTTCGAAATTTGAGTTTAAATTGACTTCGCAATCCTTCCCGAGAAGGTCACCCATCGCTGTGACTCTCGGCTCATTTAACTTCCTATGTTTTGTTTTTGTTAGTTGTACTTAACCAATTGACAATTACTAATTATTTGTGTTTATGGCTTATCTAGTTGTTTTAAGTGTGGTTTTAGTCCCTTTAATTGTCTGGACCGACTTCGATTATCGGAACAATGAAATATACTAGGCTATATAAATAGGGGTTTTACAATTCTCTCCCCCTTAAAATAAATTTCGTCTCGAAATTTTACTTGGTATTAATCTCTGAAAAGCTGTGGGTGTTGTCTCCTCATGTCCTCCTCTCGTTCCCAAGTAGCTTCTTGGCCCGAATGATGGTTCCACAACACTTTTACTAATGGGATCTGCTTGTTCCGTAGCTGCTTCACCTCATAAGCTAGAATCTCTATGGGTTCTTCTTTATATGTGAGGTATGGATTCACTTCAATTTCTTCGACTGGTAGAATATGAGATGGGTCTGATCAATACCTTCTCAACATAGACACATGGAAGACATTACGTATCTTCTCTAACTCTGGAGGTAGTACCAATCAATATGCCTAAGGACCCACTCTTTCCAAAACCTCATATGGCCCAATGAAACGAGGACTCAGTTTCCCCTTTCTGCTGAATCTCATAATTCTCTTCCAAGGAGAAACCTTGAGGAATACTTTCTCACCCACTGCATACTCAATATCCCTTCTCTTTGAATCAATGTAGGATTTCTGATGGTCTGATACAGTCTTAAGTCGATCTCTGATCATCTTGATTTTCTCTTCAGTTTGTTGGACAATTTCGGGTCCGTTCCAATAATCTTTCTTTCACCTATTTCATCCCAACAGAGGGGAGTTTTGCATTTTCTGCAATACAAAGCTTCATATGGATGCATTCCAATGCTTGATTGATAGCTATTGTTGTAAGCAAACTCAATCAAAGGAAAGTGTATGTCCCAACTGCCCTCAAATTCAATCACATAAGCCTATAGCATCTCCTCCAAGATCTGAATTACCCTCTCAGACTGGCCATCTGTCTGTGGGTGGAATGCAGTACTGAAGTTCAATCTAGCTGCTAGGGCTCTTGGAAGACTACCCCAGAATCTAGAAGTGAACCTAGGATCTCTGTCTGATACGATGGATACTGGCACTCCATGTAGTCTCCTATCTCATCAATGTACAATTTGGCCAATCTTTCTAAACTGTAGTCCATCAGAACTGGCAGAAAATGAGCAAACTTGGTCAATCTGTCAACAATGACCCAAACTGCATCATGACTCTTCCGTGTCCTCGGAAGTCCCATCACAAAATCCATCGTTATTCTCTCCCATTTCCATTCTGGTACTGGTAGTGGATGTAACAACCCAGCGGGTACTTGATGCTCTGCTTTCACTTGCTGACAAGTTAGGCATTTAGAAACAAACTCTGCCACATCTTTTTTCATACCCATCCACCAGTAATGCTCCTTTGGCCCCCTATACATTTTTGTGCCACCAGGGTGCATGGCAAAAGGAGACTCATGTACTTCCTTCAAAATGATCTTCCTCAATTCAACATAATTAGGAACACACATTCTGCCCTGATGTAACAGTAGAACATCATCTCTTATTGAAAATTCTGGTCTCTTGCCCTGCCGGACTTCTTCCAATAGCTTCTGATACCTTTCATCATTCTGAGTAGCCATTTTGATCTGATTAATCAACACTGGCTGTACATGCCATGCAACTGTTGTCTGCCCCTCATCATTAATCTCTAAGCTGGCATGTAATGATCTCAACTTATGTACCATGGATAAAGGAGTAACCCACAGACTTTCCATAGTCTTACGACTTAAGGCGTCAACCACCACATTAGCTTTCCCTGGCTGATAGTCTATCAGATAATCATAGTCTTTTATCAATTCTAGCCATCTCCTTTGTCTCAAATTAAACTCCTTTTGAGTGCCCAAATACTTCAAACTCTTATGATCTGTGTAGATATAGCACTTCTCTCCATATAAATAATGTCTCCAAATCTTAAGAGCAAACACAATAGCTGTAAGCTCCAAGTCATGTGTCGGATAATTCCTCTCATGCGATTTCAGCTGGCGTGATGCATAGGCAATGACATTTCGATCTTGCATCAACACACAGCCTAACCCATTGTGAGAAGTATCACTATAAACTGTGTATTCTTTACCCGGAGTAGGTAAAGTCAGGACTGGAGCCTCAGTCAAACATCTCTTTAATTCATCAAAACTCTGTTGACATTTATCCGTCCACTGAAATTTTATATCTTTCCTAAGCAGCTTGGTCAGTGGAGATGCCAACATGGAGAATCCCTTCACAAATCTACGGTAGTATCCAGCTAAACTCAGAAAACTGCGAATCTCTGTGATATTTCTGGGTGGCCTCCAATTAAGGACAGCTTCTATCTTACTTGGATCTACCTTGATATCCTCTACTGATACTACATGCCCCAAGAAAGATATTTCCTTCAGCCAAAATTCATACTTCGATAATTTGGCATATAGCTGTTTCTCCCTCAAAGTCTGTCATACAATCCACAGATGTCTATCATGCTCTTCTGTACTCCTCGAATAGACCAATATATCATCAATGAATACCATAACAAACTGGTCGAGGTATGGTCTGAAGATAGGTTCATTAGATCCATAAAAGCAACCGGAGCATTAGTTAACCCGAATTGCATGACCAAGAACTCATAATGGCCATAGTGGGTTCTGAAGGCAGTTTTAGAAATACTCTGCTCTTGTACTTTTGGCTGATAATAACCTGATCTTAGATCAATTTTAGAGAACACAGCTGCACCCCTCAACTGATTAAATAAGTCATCAATGCGGGGCAAAGGATATCTATTCTTTTTTGTCACCTTATTCAACTGCCGATAATCAATACACAAGCGGAAAGTGCCATCCTTCTTCTTAACAAACAATACTGGAGCTCTCCAAGGTGACACACTAGGGCGGCTAAAGCCCTTGTCAAGCAATTCTTGTAACTGCACTTTCAACTCTTTCAATTCTGTAGGTGCCATTCCATATGGTGTTATAGAGATTGGGTCCACGCCAAGCATAACATTAATTTCAAACTGCACCTCTCTTACTGGAGGTAATCCTGGCAATTCATTAGGAAACACATCCGGAAAAGCCACATACTATAAGGATGTCCCTCGGTGCTGGGCTCCCCACTTTGGTGTCTATCACATGTGCTAAGTATGCTTCACACCCTTTTCTGATCATCCTTCTAGCTAGTGCAGCCGAAACGATGTTTGATGGCAGTAAATGCCTCTCCCCATGTATTACCACATCACCGTACAAAGGGAGACCAAAAGTGACTGTCTTCAGTGTACAGTCAATCATGGCATGATGCCTAGCTAACAAATCCATGCCCAAGATAATATCACAATCTCTGAAGGGCATTTCAATCAAATCTGACAGAAAAACATGTCCTTGGATCACTAAAGGACAGTCTCTATAGATTTTGTTGACCTAGACCTCTTGTCCTAACGGACTAGTTACTAGCACTTCAAAACCCATTTGGACACATGGAACAGCAAGTGAACTGACTATGCTAACACTAACATATGAGTAGGTTGAACCCGGATGAAACAACACAAATACTTCTTGATCAGAGATAGAGAATGTACAAGCCACAATGTTAGAAGTTTCAGCTTCTTCCCGCTGTCTCATAGTGTAGACTCTGGCTGAAGCACTTCCTTGTGCTGACTGACCAACAGTGCCCTGACTGCCAGAAGCAATGCCTCTACCTTTGCCTATTCCTCTGCCAACTGATTGTGAACCTCTGGGAGCAGGACTCTGAATAGATACTTCTGTAGTCGTAGGAGCTGAACCATATTTAGGAGCACTAGTATAGTCTTTAGCTAAATGGCCCTTGCCCCCACAGTTAAAACAAGCTCCTGTAGCCTAATATCATTCTCCGCCATGAATCTTGCCACAAGTCTCACAGGGGCAGGCAGGATAAGAACCCTTGCTCGATTGCTGACCAGACCTAGGGGGTCTCTGTCTAGAGAATTGGCCCCTTCCAAATCTTCCACCTCGACCTCTGCTAGGCCTGCCAAATTTCTTCCTCTTCCCAGAAGTACTACCAGAACTTTGTTCGACTGATTTTTCCCCTTTGTCTTTCTCTGATTTTTCAACTTTTTCTGATTTTTCTTTTGTTGGGGTCGCTTCTGATTCAATCCTTTCTAGCTCAAGTGCTTAAGAGATGAGCTCTGAGAAGTTACTGTGTCTGAATCCCATAACTTGCATCCTCAAACTGGACTTCAAACCAGTCTCAAATCTCTTACACCTTTCCTTACTGGTAGAAAGGAGATTCCCAGCATAATGGCTTAAGCAGGAGAACTCCCTCTCATATTCTGCCACTGATTTACTCCCTTGCTTTAGACTCAGAAATTCTTACAACTTTTGATCCACATATGCGTTTGGGATGTATTTTTGTCTGAATTCTTTGATGAAGTCATCCCAGGTCAGTACTGGTGGTTCAACTAAGCTGTAGGGGATGGTCTTCCACCAATCATACGCATCCCCTTGCAGTAGTGACACAGAGTATTCAAACTTCAATTCATCTTGGCAGTGTAGCTTCTTAAATACTCTATCCATCCTTCCAAGCCATTGCTCTGCCTCTAAAGGGTCCACTGTACACTTAAATTCTGTAGCCCCATACTTCAATAACTTATCATAATGTCTGGCTGGAGGCAGTGGTTGTACCACAGGTGTCTGGGGTGGAGCTTGAGCAGGCATACCCCCAGCTATTTGTTGAAACATCGCAACCATCTGCTGTGCAAACTGTACAGGAAACTGCGGCATTTGTGGGGCTGGTGCTACTGATCCATTGACATTCTGTAAAGCTGGGGCTTCCTCTTATGCCTCAGCTTCAACAGATTGCTCGACTGAGCGATCCCCTTCTTCCATTTCAGTCTGAAGTTAGGGTATCTCCTGAACAAGTAACACATGGAGATTTCTCTTCGTTAGTTCAAATTTATGATGTAATACACTGTATGTAACAAATATGGACATTGAGCAGTTGTACTTAATAAGGAAAGACACAAATTCTCAAGTTAAAACATACTTCAAAAATTTACTCTGATACCACTAAAACATGTCACACCTTACCCCTCTGTAAGGTATAACATGATCCCGTAGAATACCTAATGAACTACCGAACTTCACCTACCAATAACTCATTAAGTACCCTACAAGGGATTTTAAAACAATTTTCTTACTTTTTGTAAGTAGTGAGTATTTCTAAATAGATATTAAAATATTTAATTAAAGTTGGAAACAAGTTAAATTTTTTTGGCCCATTTTATTTTTTCGCAAATTTTATAAAAATTTCGGCAGAGTGCCGTCTGTATTTTGAGAAAACAGTTCTTCAAATTCCTGTAAAAAGCACTTCGAATAATTTGTCTCAACAACTTCTTCAAATTCACAATCAATTTCAACATCATTATCAGTCTCCAAAAATTCAAATCCACAATTTCCATTATTCAACAATCATCAAAATACCATTAATGAATTTCATTCAATTTAAAATAAAATACTTCCATTCATATTTCATTAAAGATAAAACAATTTACATACATCATTACAAAAATTTACATTAAGAGAAATTCAAACTAAAATTTATTCCAAACTTTATATAAACTGCTCAAGTCCAATTTTACATGTCCATACATTTATGTGCATTACATACATCAAAATGAATTTTTACAGTCAGGGTATAAAATATACCCGATAACTTCAAAGCAAGTAGCTTCTCTGTCCTCAGTAGCTCACTCTGCTGCTCTTCTAGTCTATACATCTGCGGTAGCAATAATAGCCATCGCTGAGTACTAGGACTCAGTGGTGAACAACATACTAAAACAATCTTTATGCAGAGTTTAAATCATATTTATTCAAAAATTGGACTGAACATGAGAATTAAATACAAAACATGAATTATGAGATTTTAATCCAAACAATTTCATTTTGAAGTATCAAAACCAATTTCATAAAACCCACAGTTATATCATGCCATTCGAAACAAATATAATCTCAATAGCCAGAGGCTAAGGAGAAGTCACATCACAAGGCTAGCTAGCTCAAATATATGGATATCCATTCAATTTCTTCTTCTACTGGCACACACCTTAACACTTCAGCTAGAAAAGGAATCAAATTTCAAAACTAGTTACCCCACTAGTCATGCTAGTGAGGTGTTCAAATATATGGTCATGACACTATGGTTTCAAAACTTATCTTAACAATTTACTAAATATTGTCATTTCAAATATACACAATAACTTTCAACAATTTAAATCAAAGCATCATAAATAATGTCACAATTCACTATTTCAAATAATTCAAAACAATATGCAGAAAATAATTTACAGAAATTATACGTTGTGCACAAACCTTAAGGGAGTCGCCTTTTGGCCTTGACTCAACACCTCGGGTTCCTTCCTGGTATTCTTTTCCATTGAAACATACAGTTTCACAGTGTTTCAGCATCATAACTTAGTATAAATCCAAAAATAAATTTAAATTTACTTTTACCTAATTTTAATGTGTTAAACTTGACGTTCTTTAAAATTTGTATTTTGGGTTACTATTCATGACACTATTCAAGTCAATTTGTTGACTTTCTACGGCTTAATAGGTATGGAAATTCCAACTTCACCTACATACCACATTTTAGTTACTAAATTTGTTGGTTTTGGTTGTTTACTTAAAATCTAAGTGTTTTAGGTAATTTGCAAATTTTCAGTTTTGGTGTCTTATGTTGCACTGTTCCATTAGTAATGTTACTGTTAGAATTTGGCTAAGTTTTCTTCATAGAAATTGTTTTTTATTGCCTTAACTTTATTCTCCTTTTTAAATCCCTCTAATTGGAGTTTTGTAGCTCAAGTTATAGCCATTTGAATCATGGCTGCCGGATTAGACTTAACCCAGATTTTCTGGGCAAATTCTGGTTCTGGCAGTTTTAGGTCACCAAATTTGGGTGGCTAAATGACTTGGTTAAGGGAATAATTTGGGTTTGTGTTCTTCATGAAAGTTTTAGGTCTATATCTCAACTTTCCACTGGTAAAATTTCAGGTCATTTAGACTTGCCTAGCCCAACTTTTGGCCAAATGAACAAATACTTTTCATTTGGTCATTTTTGTACAGGTCAGACTACAGAAATCCGGATTTAGTCAATTTGTTCACTAGGTTTTGGTCAATTTTTGGGCATGATTCCTGAGTGAAAAATGTTTCATTTTGTGTCTATTTTCATTCCCAATTGGTCTCATACCATTTGGACTTGTAAATTTTCAGTTTTGGTCCCTCAAAGGGACCTTGGTCTTACTGCCTACAGCATGACCACATTGAATCCGAATTTAAACTCACTTCTAACACTTCCAACACATCTCAATTGGTCACAAATGACCATTTTTTTTATCTCAAACAAGGTCAAACACACCATTTGACCAATTCTCACATTTTTTCCTTCCAAACCCTAGGTGCCCAAAACCCTAATTCATGTCATTTGTTGCATTTAGCTAATTAAACACCTATAAACATGCTTCCTTAACTCAATTAAGCTTCCTAACATGTTTAGCTCAAAAAATTCATACTTTATCCAACATAACCCTAGCTGGCCAAAATTCTATACAGTCCCTCAACAAGTATTTTCTTTTCATTTTAAATGAATTTCTAAATTTATTCAACTATAAACACAGTTAAATCAACTAACAAATCAAGTTTAGTTTACTAACCTTATGCAGAATTTTTTTCCACCTCTAAAAAATTCTTCTTTCTTTTTCTTTTTGTTGTAAATCTCCTTATCAAGGTCTAGCTACAAGATTTAGTGATGGAGAGTAGGGTTCTTATGGTGGGAATTAGGGTTTCTTCAAGCTCAAAATGAGCTTTAATGGAGTTTGGTGAGGGAGAGGGTTTGAGAGAGATGGTTCACGTTTTTTTAAAGTAGATGAAGTCTTTTTTTTTCTTTTATTTTTCTTTTATGAATTTAGTCTTGTGGAAGACCATAAATCAAATTAAATAAATTTTTAATTATAGTATTTATGGCATCATGCTTGATGTCATGCATGATGTTATCTCTTTTCACTTTTTCAATTTTTTTTTATTTTTCTACTTATTTTTCCATTAGTTCTTTCATTTAATTCTCAATTTTGAAATTTTCTTTTCTTCGAATTTATTTGACAGTTAGGTCAGGAGTCAACTTTTGGGGTCAATTGACCAAATTGCCCCTCGCCGATTCAACTTAGTTTGCAAATAATTCAATATTTCTTCCATCTTTCTGACCTAATTATTTGACTAGCTTAACAATTCTTTTTCATGATTTTCTCTTTTCCACTATGTTCGCAATAGTCTTAAGGACTGCGGCGTCACATTTTACAATTCGAAATTTGAGTTTTAATTGACTTTGCAATCCTTCCCGAGAAAGTCACCCATCGTTGTGACTCTCGGCTCATTTAACTTCTTATGTTTTGTTTTTATTATTTTTATTTAACCAATTCACAATTATTAATTATTTGTGTTTATGGCTTATCTAGTTGTTTTAAGTGTGGTTCTAATCCTCTTAATTGTCCGGACCGACTCCGGTCACCGGAACAATGAAATATACCAGGTTATACAAATAGGGGTGTTACACCGACGCCACTGACCCACTAACATTTTGGAGAGCTGGGGCTTCCCCTTGGACCTTAGCCTCTACTGATTGCTCAACAGAGTGATCCCTTTCTTCTATTTCAGTCTGGATTTAGGATATCTCCTGAACAACTAACACAAGGAGATTTCCCTCCGTTAGTTTATATCTATGATGTAATGCACTGTATGTAACAAATAAGGACATTGAGCAGTTGTACTTATTAAAGAAAAGATAAAAATTCACAAGTTAAAATATACTTTAAAAATTTGCTCTGATACCACTAAAACATGTCACACCTTACCCCTCTGTAAGGCATAATATGATTCCGTATAATACCTAATGAACTACCAAACTTCACCTACCAATAACTCATTAAGTACCCTACAAGGGATTTTAAAACCATTTTCTTTCTTTTTAGAAGTGGTGAGCATTTTCTTACATTTAATAGAAGTTTAAAAACTAGTTCAAATTTTTGTTCATTTTATTTAGACGCAAATTTTTGGAAAATTTCAACAGAGTGCTGACTGTATTTTAAGAAAACAGTTCTTAAAAAACCTGTAAAAACACTTCCAATATCTGATTTCATCAAATCAAACACTACCACAATAAAATCAACATCAAAATTTTCCCAACTCCAAAATTCAAAATAATTCTCATATCAATTGTCTTCAAAATATATCACTAAATAACTTCATTTATTTTTCATTAAAGTAAAATCAAATTACATTCATCATCCAAATATACATGAGAAAATCCAAACTAATATTATTACAAACTCTATACAACTGCTCATGACCAGTTTATACATGTACATACATTTACATATACCAAAATAAGTATTACAATCAGGGTATAAAATATACCCGATAAAATTTCAAGGATGTGGATCCAAGATCCTCAGCAGCTCACTCTGCTGCTCCTCTATTCTCTATACCTGCGATAGCAATAACAGCCATCGCTGAGTACTATGACTCAGTGGTACACAACATACTAAAATAATAGTTTATGCATAATTCAAATCACATTTATTTAAATACAGTACTGAAAATGAAAGACAGATACAAAACATGATTTATAAACTTTTAGCCCAAACAATTTCATTTAGGAAGTCTCAAAATGAATTTCATAAAAACACACAGTTATATCATGCCATTCAGAATAATACTCATCTCAATAGCCAGAGGCTTATGAGAAATCACAAGACTAGCTAGCTCAAACTATGGGTACCCATTAAAATTTCTTCCTCTACTGGCACACACCTCAACTCTTCTGCCAGAGAGGAAATCTAAATTCAAAACTATTTCCTCCCACTAGTCATGCTAGTGAGGTATTCAAATATATGGTCATGATACTGTGGTTTCAAAACTATCTTAACAATTTATCAAACAATTATCAAACATTTACTGATAATTAAATCACATATCATCAAATTTCCAATAATTTAGATCAAAAGCATAGTGTACATTTCAATCATCATTTTGCAATATAAGTAAACCACAAATGATTTCATGCACTTTGCAAAGGAATTTTAAAGAATGTTTATGTTGTGCACAAACCTTATGCGAGTCGCCTCTTGGCCTTGACTCAATGCCTCGGGTTCTTTCCTGGTATTCTTTTCAATTGAAACACACAATTTTACAGTGTTTCAGTATCATAATTTATCATTAATCCAAAAACAATTTCAAATCTATTTATGACACTATTCAAGTCAAATTGTTGACTTTCTAATGCTTAATAGGTATGGGAATTTTAATTTCACCCACATACCACATTTTGGTTACCTAACTTGTTGGTTTTGGTTGTTTTCCTCAAATCTTAAGTCTCTTAGGTGAAATTCCAAAATTTCAGATTTGGTGTTCTATTTTACACTGTTCCATTGGTCAAGTTGCTGTGGTAATTTGGCTAAGTTTTCTTCATAGAAGTTGTTCCTTATTGTCTTAACTTTATTTCCCTTGTTGAATCACTCCATTTGGAATTTTTTAGCCCTAGTTATGGCCATTTGAACATGGCTAGTCAGATTTGGTGTTACCCAGAATTCTGGGCATTTCCTGGATTTCGGCAATTTTTGTACATTGATTGCTGGTGAGTTTTTAGACAGGTTGTGGTCAAAGTTTGGGTTTTTTTCCTTCAGAAAGTTGTAGGGCTATGCCTCATCTTTCTATCGATATAAAATTCAGGTCATTTGGGCCTCCCTAAACCAAGTTATGGTCATTTATGTAACTACTGTTCATTTGGTCATTTTTGTACAGGGTAGTGTGCCCAATTCCAGATTTGGCCTAATTGTTCATTAAGTTATGGTCACTTTCTAGGCATGATTCCGAAATGAAAAATGTGCCATTTTGTGTCTAGTTTCATTCCCAATTGGCTGCACACTAATTGGGTTAGTAAATTTTTAGTTTTGGTCCCTGAAAGGAACCTAGGTAAAGCTACCTATAGACTGACCTTAACTAATCTGAATTGAAACTTGTTTCTAACAATTCATACACACCACAAATGGTCACAATTGACCATTTCTCAACTCAAATAAGGTCATTTGCATCAATTGACCAATTCTCAACTTTTTCTCCAATTTTTTCACAAGCTTAAAATCCTAATTACATAAATTTCAACTCTAATGCAATTTAAAGTGTATATTCTTGATCTATACACTTAATTCACCTCAAATAACCATTCAGACACCTCAAACTCTTTCATTTTAAACCCTAACCCTAGCTGGCTAAAATTCCTATTTGGTCCTCCAACAATTGTTTTCTTTTGATTTTAAGTTA
Source organism: Hevea brasiliensis (assembly GCF_030052815.1). Taxonomy (NCBI): domain Eukaryota; kingdom Viridiplantae; phylum Streptophyta; class Magnoliopsida; order Malpighiales; family Euphorbiaceae; genus Hevea; species Hevea brasiliensis. The sequence goes on along the minus strand of NC_079499.1, from coordinate 35,242,257 downwards.
ATTTCTAAGTTAACTTAAATCATATGCTTTAACTAAAGAATTTTACTTTAAATAACTTACCTCAACTTTGAAGTTCACTCAAACAATTTCTTCTCTCTTTCCTTTTTTCTTTCTTGCTCAAGCTTCTTCTCAAGTGAAGTTAACAAAGTTTAATGGGAAAATTGGGGACAAAGTGAGGTTTTGAAAAGCTTTAATCAAGCTTCCATGGAAGTTTTTCAATGGTGAAGTGAGAGAGAGAGAGAGGTGCCAGCTTGGGAAGAAGAAGAAGTGTAATTTTTTTTCTTTTCTTTTTATTATTTTATGCTCTTTTATCTTGAAATTTAATTAGTCAAAATTTTAAATAAATTAAAATCATTTAATGATGTAATGGTGGGGTCACTTGGATGATGTAATAATTCACTTTTTCTTTTCTTTTTCTATTTTCTCCATTTTTCCATTCTTCTTTAATTTAATTCTTGACCCTGAAATTTTCTTTTCTCTGATTTTATTGGACAGTTAGGTCAGGAGTCAGCTCTAGGGGTAAATTGATCAAATTGCCCCTCGTCGGTTCGATCCAGCTTACAAGTAATTTAATATTTCTTTCAGATCCTTGACCTAATTATTTGACCTGCTTAACAACTCTTTTTCGTGATTTTCTCTATTCCACTATGTTCGCAATGGTCCTAAGGATTGCGGCGTCACATTTTCTGGTTCAAAATTTGAGTTTAGACTGACCTCACAGTCATTCCCGAGAAAGTCACCCATCGCTGTGATTCCCGGCTCATTTAACTTTTTGTGTTCTGTTTTTTTTTCTTCTTTATACTTAACTATTTGGCAATTACTAATTATTTGCGTTCAGAGCTTGTCTAGGTGTCTTAGATGTGGTTCTAATCCTCTTACTTGTTCACACCGACACTGGTTACTGAAATAGTAAAATATACCAGGTTATGCCAATAGGGGTGTTACAAAACTGGTTTCAAAAGTTTCTCAAAACTTTGAGAGCTTCGAATGTCAAATAATAAGTTATGTCAAAGTTCAGAGTTTTCTCACAATAATCACCACCCTTTTTTTTTTTACAGTATTGCATGCAGGTATTTATAGGGAATGGGTGCTCAAAGTGGAGGGTCAGGATTACATCAAAAGGAGACGGAAGGCCTAGATTCAAAAGGACATAATCTGATGTCTAGAAATTAAAGTGAATCAAAATTGAGGGTTGGGATTTCATTCAGAATTTCTATCCTTTCGCTTCTTGATCCAACATTCAAGGGGCTTGCCTTACGAAATGGATCCAAAGGTTAGGAATAAAAGGTGTTGATTCTGTCCGAGGGCTCCAAATCCATCCTTACAATTATAATCAATGGTGTAGATCGAGATGTGCTAGGCTACTTTAACCATTTGGAATCTGGCGGCTAGGAGTGTGTCCTTACAAATGAGATGTGTGATGAGGATCAGATCATGCCTGCGATGCTTTAACTAACTCAGATCTGACGGTGGAGGGAACTAATTAAAGGTCATGATCAGAAGTTATTCAATTCCCTAAGTTCTCTGATTTATTTCTCCCTTTACTTCTAACTTTTCTTCTCCACTGAAACACACAATTTTAAAAGCTTCAATACTTATTCTAACTTCCACTAGTAACTTACCAAATAAATTCCTAGTGAAATTCCTAAAATAACTACACATTCTAACTATTCCACCAACAATTAATATAGGTAAAAGCAAGAATTAGCTTGTGCTTTAGTCATAAGATTTTTAGATTTATGTCTTACGTTTCATTTGGTTTTTGAATCACTTGATTCTAATTTATAGATCACAAGTTATGACCAAATAAGCAGGATTTGGTCAGATTACCTTTTTCTTCTAGAATACAGGGCCAACTTTGGACAGGTTTTAGAACTCAATTTCAGTCAAGTTTTAGTCATAATTTGTCAAATTAGCCTTCATGAAAGTTGTTCCTCTATGTCTTAGCTTTCCAAAAAGGTAAGATTCATTTCATTTGGAATTTTACACGGTGAGGTTTGTTCAAATAAGTAGGACATGTTCAAATGCATTCTTTACTAATCACAGGACAGGTTTTGGGCAGTTTTGGAGTTTAGATTTAAACAAGTTGCAATTAGAATTTATCATTGGTTCTTTAAGAAAGTTGTTTCTTTATGTATTAGCTTTTCAAAAAAATCAAGAATCACCTCATTTGGGGTTCCCTAAAGTGAGTTATACCCATTTTAATTTGGCCTATTAATGGTGCCCTTTTCCTAGGTTCCTAGTTTTGTAATTTAACTTCTAGCAATTATTCAAGGTATTTACACACAGAATTCGAGCAAATTGTCTTCATGAAAGTTTTAGCATTATATCTTAGATTTGATTTGCCATAAGTTTTAGGTCATTTGGAATTATAGAACTCAAGATATGGACTTAAAAGTCTAGTTTGGTCAAATTCGGCCAGATTACTTTACATGCCTATTCACAATGTTTTCTTCCACATTTACAAGCAACATAATTCCCAATAAGCAATACATCATTTATACACACTAAGCATCTTTTTTCTATCTACAAATTAGACATATACACTCAATTTTTCCAAAAATACTATTTAACACCCCTTACTCGGTCCACAGTATAGCTGAGCAAGGGACGTCACATTCTGTGCCGGAGCATCTTATCTTATCTTGTCTTATTCCTTATTAGCTTTAATGACATTATATTTTAAACTCAATCATTTCAATTCATATCTCATCATGCCTTCATCCACTCATATAAATTTTCCATAATCACTCATGTAGAAATCATCTCATTTCATTAATACAGTTCAAGTACATAAGTTACACAACCCATACAAATCTCAAAATTAAGTACAAGCTTTCCTATTTACAATGCTGAAAATGAATACATATATCTAATATCCATGGGCTCTACCAAAATGAATAGCTGAGGTGACCACTTTCCTACTGCAGATCTGATCACTACTGGGCTCCGTCTCCAGTATCTATGCGTGAACAAACCAACGCGTTAAGCATATTGCTTAGTAGTGCAATAATATATAATGAAAATAGACTAAATAAATAGAAGTACATATTTCATATGTGTAATATCATAAAATATTTCGTTTATATAATTCATTCACATATCTATATATAGTTTAGGTTTATACATTTTTGGTGATCTTTGGAACATTTAGTTCATTTGGATCTTTTTCATATGTATAATACCACAATAGAAATACATTTTATGATTTCTTAGTGTTTTATAGTTTATTGGTCTTTTCCACTTATTTGTATGATATTCAATCAAATTAATTCATTTCATTACCCAAGCAACTTATAACAGACTATTTAAACTGGATACACGGAAGTATACTATTTAGACACCCATGTGCCTATCATGTATACATCTGTCAGGCGTAAAGCCAGTGGGCAAGCATGAAGTTAGTAAAATCATGTAGGGCATAAAGCCAATGAGCAGGCATAAAAGTTAATAATCATAGTAAGCGTAAAGCCTTCAGGCAGTACTATATCTGTAGTCCCTAATTGACATGTCAATCGATTTAACCCATACAAATAAGTCTAGGCATACAAGGGCAAATTTAATGTCTTTATTTGTTCATAAATTTCAATATCTTGTCACTTGTTTTATTCATGTTTCATAGAATTAGTACATTATTCATAGTGGGAACAAAAATCCCAATGACATGTTCATGTAGTTCATGTGATCATTAAACCATTTATATCAAGTTATTTTCACATTTCAAGTCATTTAGGAAAGATTCAAGAATTTTTAGAATTGGGGCTGTAACTTTCCCTAGCAATTTAGTCAGGATGCAAAATCTGTTTGGCCACACTTCCTTCATGGAAGTTGTTCCTTTATGTCTTAACTTCATTTCCCTTTTTGAATCATTCAATTTCAAGTTTTGTAGCTCTAGTTATGCCTAATTTATCAAATACTATTTTAGGGTACTAACCCTGCACTTTCCATGTTACCATAAATTTAACAAGTTTTTGCAATTAGATTCTGAGCACTGTAGGCTCAGAATTGGCTTTAGGTTCCTAAAACTGTAACGCCCTCACTTTGGGTAGTCCATACATTTCACTATTTCAATGACTAAAGTCTGTTCGGATAGCTAGAATGTCTGGAATTATACTTAAACTAGAGTGAGGAGACATAAATTGACTATATAAAAACTAAGTAAAATTAACAAAAAAATAAAAGAAATGAAGTGTAAATAGGTTAAATGAGCCGAGGTCCTAACGATGGGTAACCCTAATGGGAAGCGACCATTGTCACACCCTACCCCTTTGTAAAGCATAACATGATCCCGTAGTATACCTAATAAATTACTAACTTCGTCTATTGATAACCCATTAAATACACTACAAGGGATTTTAAACATTTTCTTACTTCTTTTTACAGTGGTGAGCACTTTTGACTGGTATTAAAAATTTTTAACTAAAGTGAAACAAAATAATAATTATGAGTTTCAATAATTTCTGTAAAAATTTTGGCAGAGTGCCATCTATATTTTGAATAAAACTGTTCTTCAAAAACCTATAAAAAGCACTTCTAATAATTTGTTCAATCCCAAACTCCAATAAATTTGTTAAGACAATAAAGCTCTCAACATTTATCAACTCAGTTCAATAATCAATTTTCCAGTGTTTCCAAAAGCTGAGATAAGATAAATATATCACAATATTTTTATAAGCCAAAATAATTTACAATTTCAGTTTACAACTGCTAAAGACCAAGTACAATATATACATACAGTGCACATACATTACAACAAAAACTACAAAATATGGTATACTTGATATACTTGGCGAAATCTCAAAATGTGGTATAAGCAGCCTACTCTGCTGTTCTGTCCGTCTGTCTACCTGCGATAGCAATGAAAAAGCTATCGCTGAGCCAATGTCTCAGTGGTGCACAACATTAAGAAAACACAATTAAAAACCAGAAACCATAAATCATATGAACTGTGGATACTTAAAATCATAGTTAAATTCAAAAGACAGAGAATGTCAAAGAATTTAAACTCCATTTCACAATATCATAATAAATATCAATAAATCACACACACAGCTTAATCATGGTTCCATAGTCCAATTCATCCCAAAAGCCGATGGCTAGTGAGGAATAACATAGCTAGCTAGCAAATAAATGAGTACTCATCCTATTCGTCCTCAACTGGCACACACCTCAACACTTCAGCTAGAGAGGGAATTCAAATCCAATTCGTCCCACTAGACAAGCTAGCAAGGAATTCAATCAATACACATGATAGTTGTAGTTTCAAACCATTTGCAATATTTTCCAAGCAATAAGTATCCATCAAATTTCCATTCAAACAATTTTCCACAATTTAAAATAATAACATACAAATTGTCATAATTTATTTCAATCGAAAATTCAAAAGAAATAACTATTATGCACAAACCTTTGATAAATGCCTCTTGGCCCTGACTCAGTATTTCCTTCCCCTTCCCTGAGTCTTTGCTAACTGAAACACACAATTTGAAGTGTTTCACTACTCATTTAAACTATTTCTAACAATAAGGTTCAATAATTAATTTATTTAATTTTATTGTTTTACTTAGTCAACCTAAAATGTTGACCCTCGATGCACTCTAGGTAAATTAGGTTTAATGTTACCAATATGTTACATTTTGCATTTCAATATATTACCAATATAGTGAAACTGACCATTTTTACAAGTTGGCATTCATTGCTAAATTATTTCAAGCATCATTGTATGTAAATGTCAAGTTCTCAATTTTTGTGTGTTAGATTGGTCTAGCTTAAAGTCCTATTTCTCTTGGTTTTTAGCTTCTAGTCAAAGAAGAAAAATTGTAGCTCTATGTCTTATTGCACTCGGGAAAAAATTTCAGGTTATTCTGAGTTAGATAGACCAAGATATGGTCAATTTACTAAAGCTGGACAGATTGCACTAAAATGGCAACTTTAAGTCATTTTTAGGTCATTTCTGGTTCTGGTAGTTTTTATACCCGAACTTGTGTAAGCTATTTGACTTGCTTATGGTCATTTCTGGGTTTTGGTGTCTTCCTAAGAGTTGTAGCTTTATGTCTAATCTGTTTATGGTAAAAAATTTCAGGTCATTTGGACCTATTTTGAGTGAGTTATGGCCAATACATTAGCTGCTGCCCAAATGGTCAATTTTCAGGCTTTTAAGTCACTAATCTGGATTTGGTCATTTTTCAAGTTACTTTCTGGACAGAATTTAGGTAGGCTTTCTTCATGAAAGTTGGCACATTTTGTGCCTAGTTTCACCTCCAATTGGCCTCATGCCAATTGGAGCCACACACTTAGGGTTATAGGTCCATTTGCACACTGCCCTCTACATGCTTTTCAAACACCAAACCAAACACATGTTTACCAATTACATTTTCACTTCTCATACCATTCTGCATTTGGCACTAACCAAAACCATTCAATTCTCTACATTATAGGTCAACTTGGACAGAATATAACCACTTCAAAATACACCAAATGCAGTCACAATTCACAAAGTTCAATCCCAACATTATATACACATAAATACTTCTAATTATCACACAAACTTCCATCAACACTTTGCCTACCTTATCACTATTATCCACACACATATATGCTGCCATTTTTTTGTACAATATTTCAATAATATTTCATGAACTTAAACACTTCAATCTTCATCATGAGGCTGCCAAAAATTTACACATACACATCCACTTCCATTTTCACTTTTTAAGCTTAACATTTAAACTTCACACATGGAATTCAACTTCAATACAACTAAACATTTAAATCAACATCACAAACTACCATTTACAGGCAAAAATAAGTTGTACATGGTGAAATTCCATGGCTGCTGAAATGCTCCATCCCCAACAATTCATCAAACCTCAAACTTCTTTCATAATTCAACTACCCACAACCTTAGTTACACTTTTAATGAAATAAGAATTGAAAATAACCACTTACCTCTTTTGAAGCTTCTTTAAAACTCACTAAAACTTATCTTTCTTGCTCCCTTATTGCTGCCTAAGGTGTGTAGGTAAGGTTTAGTGAAAGAACCTAGTGAAAAAGATGGCTAAATCATGGTTGCATGGAGCTTGATTAAGCTTTGGCCATGGAGTCCCATGGAGTTTTGAGAGGAAAATGGGTTCGGCAACTTTGAGGGATTTGTGGGAAAAGAAGATGAAATGCTTAGTGGTCCACTAATCTGTTCCTTAATAATTTTTTAAAGTGTCCATAGTGCTCCACTAATCTATTTTAACCTTATTATAGTTTAAAGTCTTCATAATTGCATTTAATCCCCACATTTCTCTAAATTTCATTACACATTTAATTTCCTTTTTATTGCGGTCCCCAAATTTAAATACTATTTATTTTTAATGGACACTTAGGTCAAAAGGTAACTCGGGGTGTCAATTGACCACAATGCCCCTATTCGGGTTGCATTCCTGATTTTTCGGTAACACCGAGTTTTGTCATTTTCTCGATTTCTCATTTTTCTTTGTACTAATTAATTAATTTTTCTTTGATATTTCTAATGACATTTATACTTCAATAAGTCTTTAATTATGTCTCGAAACTAAATTCTGAGGGTTCCCTGCAGTCCTGGGGTTGGCTATTGCCTGTGCCGTAACTTCCCCGTGTGGTCACCCATCGCTGCGGTGCTGGCTCGCTTAACTTAGTTTCATTTCATTGTTATTATTTTTCCTTTATTTTCTTGTATTTCATTATTTTATATTTCCTCACTAACATTTAAATATAGTTCTAGTCATTCTAATTGTCCGGACAATATTGGTCACCGAAACAGTAGAACGTATTACCAAACATAGGGGTGTTACAACCGTGAGGACAGTTGACAACCCTCGACTAGTGGAGAATCCTGTGAAATAATTATTTAGGACTTAATTGGGGAATTTATGAGGTTTAAATGACAATAAAAATGTCAAAGGAATGCAAGGAAATAAAGATAATCGGTAAAGACAATTATAACCTGATGAACACAACAAAGGGCATTTTGATCATTTCACCCTCAGTGTTGAATTTTGACATAAATTTCAATCAAAATGAGTGAGAATAAAAGAATTAAAATGAATTAAAAATCATGAATTTTTGTAATGGAAAGGATTAAAGTAAATAAGAAAATAAATGAAATTTAAATACCATTTATTACATAAGCATGACACAAGGATAATGTAATTAAATTTTGACCAATTAAATTTAGGCAACCATATATATATATATATATAAGAGAAAAATGAACTTAATTAACCAAAAAGCCTATCTTCTTCTTCTTGGAACCACCATGGCCGAACCTTTTTCTTAGGATACTCCCACCATTTTCAAGCTTTCAAGCTTGAATTTCTCTTTATTCTCACCCCAAAACCTATACTTGCCTTCACAAAAATTTGCTCTTACACCTTGAGGAAGTGTTTGGCAGCTAAGAAATTGAAGGAAAAGTGAAGTTTAAAGCTTGGAAAAATCTCCTAGTAAGGTTAGTGCACTATCTATGCTTCTTTCCTTTTCTAAGTGTTATTAGCATGTCAAACTAGGTTGAAATTTCATGAAATTAAAAGAATTCCATGATTAAGTGGGAACCCTAATTTTGTCAGCCATGGGGATAGTGAGAATTTGATGGTTTTAATTGTTCTAAACTAGTTAGTGATGCCATGTGATGAGTATAAATGAGTTAGATTATGAATTACATGTGTTATACATGAGTTAAGAATTTCAAGTTAGGGTTTTGTGAATTTATGCCAAATTAACATTGTTGAGACCATTTATTGACTATTTGAAGTGCCATGAATCTGATTGAAGTTTGGTAGTTCGGTAGAACTGAAAATTGGGATTGTTAATTTTCTGTGCAGGACTCTGGATCTTGAGTCCAGTGTGGTTTTAAGGCCATAAGTAGAGTTATATTACTCCAATTGGTGTGAGGCCAATTGGAAATGAAATTTAGGATATAAGGCTACATTTTTCATGCAAAGACCCAGCTTAGAAATTGGACCTGACATGGCCTAAAATTGGCTTTAATCTGGGTAACCATGTGCTAGACTTAGAAAAATAACCATATGAACAGTAAATGTTCAAATGGCCATAACTCACTTTAGAAAGGTTAGAATGACCTGATTCTTGAACTATTGGAAATGTTAGACAGAGAAGCACATTTTTCTTGAAGAACATAGAGTCTAATTTGTAAGTAGTATGCCCTAGAGCATATCATTTAGTATGTATCTTGTACATGTTTTATTAATAAAAGGCATTTCCACTTTTTCGTTTACATAATATATTTATGTGTAATAGAAAAGGTCCACTAATATTTTCTTAGAAATTCTATTCTTAAGTTGTTAAGAATATGAGTGACAGTATTTCTAGCACAAAGTATAATAAATAGGTTCACAATCGAGGATACTTCACAATAAGGACATGACTTATCTAGAAAGATTGTATTCATGTTTGTTTCTAAGTTATTTATATGAGATATAAATAAGATGGAATGGTGAGTCTCATGCCATATAACAAACATGATAGGCACTTATACATGGTAAGTAGGCCGAACCAGTGACACTTATGATAAGCACATGGAGTTTACTCTTATCAATGTTTTGTCATAAATCATATCAGTGCATATAATCTTTAGACTTGAGATAGCACAGTTATCTTGTATATAGGTAGTTTGAGTTTGATACTGCTTTTATACTTGTACTGTGTATGAGTGTATGGGCATGTGTTGGCTCCTACTAGTTATATATGGAGGTAGGTGTTGATCAAATGGAATCTGTTCCTCTAAGTAAATAGAGATAAAATCCTATGTTCATTTAATTGTTCTTGATGTTTCAAGTTCCTGGCCAGGACAGATAGATTTAATTAGAAAAGAGTTTCTGATGAGAAAAATCTTTTTAATCAAGAACTGAAATTAAAAGATAACATAATATTCATAGCAAATGGAGTTTAACATAAACCATAACTCCAACTTGATTTGGGATTTTGTAACAGAGAGATTCCAGTGCATGGTAACATATGATTATAGGTTTATTTAAGGTAAACATTATTACTAATTGGGTGGCCATGGCATCTTATGCTAGGTGTTAACCATGGTCTATGAGGTGCATAAAATGATTTAGAGAAATTATTTATGGTAAGAAAAGAGTTCTGATGATATTAAGAGTTGATATCATATCTCATTGCCAATTAGTGATGAGCCTAGTAAGTCACACACATACACAAGTTATCACCTAATTAAATATGATTTAATTAATTAATTAAAGAGTTTAATTGATTAATTAAATAGGTTTGGTTTGCAATTAGATTGCAAAGTCCCTAGCATAACTTGAAACCAAATTTAGATTATTCAATGTATAATATAAGTTAAATTTATATTTAAAGTATTTAAATATGAATTTAATTAATGAAAAATTAATTAATAGAGATTAATTAATTAATTTATCTTTGATATAAATTGATTAGAAGAAGAGAAATAATTATTTTGGGTTAAAAACTCTGAATTAAAACACAAGGGCATTTGGATCATTTCATAGGGTGACATGTGGCACCATGAGATGGTGACATATGGCATTACACATAAGCTTGCCAAATGTCTTTTAATCATGTAAGATGATTAAAATTAAGATTAAATATAGGTTTGACACTTGGCACAATGTGATTGGGTCAATTAAACCTAGAACCAATCAAAGGGTGACATGTGGCAAGGGTTTAAGTGGTGACCTAGCTATATAAGTGTTGTTATGAAAAAATAAAACACAACCAGTAGCTCCTCATCCTTGGTGCCGCCTCCCAAGAGTCTCCCTTCTCTTTCTCTTCATCTCTCATCTATTCCAAGAGATTAGCAAACAATCTCTTGAATTAAAAATACGGAAATTGTTTCTAGTGTCCTGTTTATATCTTTAATCTCTTAAAAGGTAGAACTTGATTTTCTAAATAATAGAAAAAGTTTTAAAAGCTATTCAAGGGCTGGCATAGGTGTTCTTGGTGTGGACAAGCTAGAGGGACAACATCTGGTGTCCTGAAGAAGAATCTCAAAGGCACAAATATACTGCAGTGGATCAAAAGGTTAATGTATTTGTTCTTGATTTAATCTAGGATTCTAAAATTAATCTGATTAATTCTAAAATCTTAAATGGCAAATAAAGATTCAAAAACATATTAAAAGTGTTTTAATATATTGTTTATCATTGAAATCAAGTAGATAAAAATAAATCTTGCATGAAGCATGTGACCCTAGGTGAAAGTTTTTGAATTCAATGGTATAAACTTGTGTTTTTCTCGCTTCTGCTCCTTCAATTGGTATCAGAGCCACTATATTTACCATTTAGATTGTTGATTATATGATTTAATTGTGTTTTTTGATCATGAGATGATTTATCCATTGCTGGTTGCAATGGATGTGTGGCGGTGTGCTTGAAGAACACCATCAATGGTGTGCATGGTTTGGCTTCATGGGTGGTGCAAAGGTTTGGCTTTTTAATTTGCAATTGTTGTATGATCTAAAAGCTCATCCTATGTCTAATTAAATTGTTTAATTAGAATTTTAATCACACAATTAAATTTTGATTCAAACAAGAATTTTAAAAATTGTTTGAATGTGATTCAAATCTGAATTTTAAAAGTTGTTTGAATGTGATTCAAATCTGAATTTTTTAAGTTATTTGAATCATATTTAAATCTGATTTTTTAAAGTTGTTTGAATAATATTCAGACTGAATTTTTAAAAAATGTTTGAATATGATTCAAATATAATTTTTTAAAAATTGTTTGAATGTGATTCAAATCTAAATTTTTAAGGTTGTTTGAATGTGATTCAAATCTGAATTTTTAAATTTGTTTGAATGAGATTCAAATCTGAATTTTTAAATTTATTTGAATCATATTCAAATCTGGATTTTTAAGTTGAATATGAGATATTCAATTTAATTTAAGTATGTATGTTTTATTTAATTGTTAAATAGTGATATGCATAATGGATAATCATGGACTATAAAAGACCAATGTGATTGGATTTATTTCTTTTATGTTTCTTTGGAATTGTAAATTAATTAATTTATTTTAATTTATTTTGGGCATGTATATTAAGGTTGTAATATTTTTTGGGTTGTAATTTTATTTATTTAAGTTCTTGTAAATTCGCCTTGGTATGCCAAGGATTACTATGTAATATTGGAAGGAGGTCAAGAGCATTGGTGGGACCAGTGGGAGGAATTCAAGATCAAGTATTGATTATGTACTCCTTCAGCAACTCTTGTAAAATGAATGAATGAAATGCACCTAGGAATGCCCTAATTCAATTCTTGGTGGCTCAGAATTGAATCTCTTAGAAAGTCCATGATCATACTATATTTACTGCTTATCCATGAATGTGTGAGATGTATGGAAATCTATGCAATTATATGATATATGCATGCTAAATGGATAATGTGCAAAGTGAGACCTTAATAGTAATTAGGATGACCATAAAATCTTCCAAACAAATGATTAAGTTGGAAATGCTATAATTAAAGTAATTATAACATGGGCCCTCCATTGGGGCAATTATTTTAAGAAATTTTAAATAGTTGCATAAGATGCAATTAATTTAAGAGATTTTCTTAAGAATAATTGTTAAGCATGAGATGTTGTAAATATGTAAATGATTTGGTGGCCAATATTGGATGTACCTGAGGACATTAAAATTATTTGCATAATTACTGGCTCAATGGGATCAACTTAACTAATGCAAGATAAGTCAATAATGGATGTACCTAAGATTTTGAGTATTAGGGGCTAGGTAAAGGATTGAACCTCACATGAGATGTGATGGGCAAGGAGTTGCTCACTTATAGTTTATTGTAATTCCGATAACGAATGTACCTGAGGATGATCAATAGAATTATAAGAATTCAATCACCTACTAGAAATCCATCCAAGTAGGATTTCCATTTTCTACTTTGGAAGTGTAGGATTCGCTAAGTTAGTGAGAGGACCAATTTGATTAAAAGACCATAATTATTTTAGTTAATTACTTGATACATTTACTAATTAATCTGGTTATTTTCTATAGTTAATTTTCTGATAATAATGAGCATAGAACAACCACCACCATCCAATATCCTTGCAAGCATACTTGATTGCAATAGGTTGATAGGACCTAATCTCTTTGATTGGCTAAGAAATTGGAAACTTTTCCTGAACCTTGAACATATAGGATACATTCTAGATTCTAATGTTCCTGGTCCCTTACCTCCAGAGGCCACTCTAGAGGAACATAAAACTTTGGACAAGTGGAAGGAGCATGATATGAGAGCTAAGTGTTACATGCTTACTTCCATGAGTAATGAGTTACAGAAGCAGCATAAGAACATGCAGAGTGCGAATGAGATCCTCCTTCACCTACAAGAGTTGTATGGTGAGCACAGTAAGAATGCTGGGTATGAGATTTCTAGGCAGTTGTTCCACATGAGGATGTCTGAGGGATAGAATGTTGGAGATCATGCCCACAAGATGATTAGGCTAATTGAGCAGTTGGAACATCTTGACGTCAACATGGATTTCCAACTATAGACAGATTTGATCCTTCAGTCCCTTCCTGAGTCTTTTGGGAATTTTGTGACAATTTTCCATATGACTAAATAGGAATGCACCTTAGCTGGTTTACTCAACATGTTGGTTAATGCCCAAAAGAATATGCTGGGTAATAAAGAAAAAGAGGTTGTTTTGATTGCATCTTCTTCTGCTGGAAAGTCCAACAAGAAGAAGAGCAGTAAGAAAAAGAAACCTCAGATTCCTGGTCCTTCCAAGAAAATAGCTAAACAGAAAGGGAAGAATAAAGCTGATGGAGGCAAAGGAAAGTGTTTCCACTGCTAGAAAGATGGGCACTAGAAAAGGAACTGCCCAGAGTATCTTGCTTCTCTGAAGGACAAGAAGGATACACCTTCGGAAGGTATGTCGATATCTTGTTATTTAGATTCTGATGATACTCATAGTTTATCTACAACTTGGGTTTTAGATACTGGTGCTATTTCTCACATTTATAATGATATGCAGGAACTAGCAAATAGTAGTAGCTTGCGTTCTCAAGATGTTAGAGTCCGGATTGGCAATGGCTCAACTATTGAAGCTTTAGCCATAGGATCTAAATCTTTTTATTTGTTTAGACATGTTTTGTGTTTCGATAATATTTTATATGCACCTGATGCTTTTAAGAACATCATTTCTATATCTAGTTTGACTAGAAATGGCTATGAATTTCAGTTCACAGATGATGTTTGCAATATTTATTTTGGAAATAAATATATTGGTTCGGGTTATATGAGTGATGGTCTTTATGTAACATCCTCCCGGTAGCAATTCCGCACAGTCTACTGTTCCGGTGACCGGTGTCGGTCCGGACAGCTAGAACGTCTAGAAAAATATTCAAATCAAAGTGAGGGACCATAATTAACTCAAATATTAATGAGAAAAATTTAGTAAAAATTTTAGAAATAAAATACAGTTAAGTCAAAAGAGCCGGTGCCCAAGCGATGGGTAACCAGAGGTAAGTTGCGGTTCTTGCAACGAGGAGCCCTAGACCCGGGGGAAAAATTATAAAATAATTTTTGAGACTCTAGAGAAGGGTCATTGAGGTTCCTATGGCATTAGAATGCCAAGAAAATATTTAGAAAAATTTTTCAATCGGTACAGACAATTTTGACCCATTAAGCCAAACGGAGGGCATTTTGGTCATTTCGCCTTCAGAGACGATTTTTGGCCGATTTGTCCAGTTAAGTAAATAATTATAATGATCTAAAATATGAATAAATATTGCTAAAAATTGAATTGAAAATGAGTAGAGAAAAGAAGAAAAGAAAATGAAGGAAAATGCTTAATTATGACATATGATGATGTCATTTAAAAGCCCCCTCCAATCACCATTTGACAAACCAATAAAAAGAGATAAAAATGACTTAAAATGAGATAAAAAAAAAAAAGGAAACCAGCAGTTTCCTTCTTCATACGGGCTGGAATAAGAGAGAAAGAGAGAGAAAAGGAAAAGAAAGAAAGAAAGAAAGGAAGAAGGAGAAGGAGATGAACAGTAGCAGAAAAAGGGGTTCAGCAGGGCAGCATGTTTCTCTTCCGTCCAGGTGCGTTTGGCTCAACATCTATGGTTGATTTTTGGATATATTTGAGGTGTGTATGTGTGGAAGTTTTGGTTAAAATTTGGTGATTTTTCAACGGTTGGATTTGGAGAAATATATTGTTGAACACAGGCTGTCTGTAGGTTGAATTCTGAATTTTAGCTACTGAAATTTGAGAAACATAAATAGTTAGGATGCTTATAAAATTATGAAATTTGGTACAAATGATATTTGGGATGTTGAGGCTGCTGGGTTAAAATTTGGTGAATTTTAGACTTGTGGTTTATGAGATATAAATTGTTTTTCATGAGCTGTCTGAGTAAGACTGATTTCTGCAACAATTCAGATTTTGAAGGGTTGAATGAATGTTTTGATATCTCATGATATAGAGAATATTTGATGCTAAAATTTTTACTGATATTGTATAGGTATGTCCTAAATATATGGTTAAAATTTGGGATTTATCTAACGGTTAAATCATTATATATAAATTTGAATGCACAAGCTGCCAGATTGGGTATTAATGGGTGGTTGTGGATTTAAGATTTATAATAGGAGTTTAGTCCAATTTAAGGGGAAATGCTGTTGAATTTTTATTGGATATTTAATTTAGGAAAGTGAAGTTATAATTGATTATGATTATTATGATTCTAGGGGAAATCTTGAAGAATAACAAGCTCAAGGTTGGTTTCAAAAAGGTTAGTGCCTAATTCCACTTATATCTCTATTATTCTATGTTAATGACTTAAAATAAGTATGAATTTGTGAACCAAATGAATAAAAGCTAAGTGTATGTAGCCCATGGATTTCGGCTGCCTTAAGGAAGGAGTAGGATTGAGTGTTTTTTATGGACTTGAAGTGAACCAAAGATTAGGTTTAAAGTAAGTGAATATAAGGATAATGAACTAGTAGTTAATTAAGGTTTGTGGTGAAAACTCATAATGGGAACTAGGGTTTTGGAGAGTGAAATTTTGTTTTGGCTTATGAAGTGGTAAGTGAACATTATAAGGGTCAATTAGTGACCATTTAAGGTATGTTGACCATAAATTGGACTGAAAAATAGCATGGCAAAGTGGAATGGTAGGCTGCCTAAAGACAGCAGCATGGTGGCTAAGATTTCAGTCCAATTGGACTGCCATAACTTTGGCTGTGTAGGTCCAATTGATGTTTGGCCAATTGGACATGAAACTAGGCTTATAATGACACATTTTTGCTGAAGAAACCATGCCCAAAAGACCAAAGCAAGAGGACCAAAACTTGGCCCCAATCCGGATCCCCTGCAACAGCACCTGCAGAAATGACCAAATAAAACTGTTCATTTGGCCATAACTCACTGTAGATTTGGTCAATTGACCTGAAATTTTTACAGCAACAAGTTAAGACATAGACAAACAACTTTCATGAAGAAACCTACCCCAAATTATGGCCAGAACCAATTCAAAAATGCAATCACATTCACTATTCATGTTACTGTAGATATGGTCAATTCTGCAGATTGGCAATCCGGCCAGCTGTGGTTTTTGAGCCATATCTGGAGCTACAAAACTCCAAATGGAGTGATTCAAAAAAAGAAATTCAACTAGACAAAATAAGGAACAACTTTCATGTTTACCATTTCCTCAAATTTCCACTGTAGAAATATGAAATGGAACAATAAAGATGAAGCACCAAATCTGAAAATTTTGTTCAATTAGCATTAAGCTTAGAAATGGTATTGGCAACCAATACCAACAAGTTTTAAATACAAAATGTGGTATGTTTGGGGTGTTAAAACCAATACACCTATTTTCTATCCAAAAGTCAACATTTTTGTTGACCAATGAGGTGAATAGTGACACCAAAACCAAAAAATTGGCAATTTTGCCAAAATGACCTAAGCTTTGAGAAAGTGACCAAAACTAACAAGTTTTGAATGCAAAATGTGGTATATTGGGAGTATTAAAACTAATGTACCTATTGTTTATGCAAAAGTCAACATTTTAGTTGACTAATGAAATGAATAGTGACATGAAAACTTGAAATTCAAAAAATTGTGAAACTTAAAAATGCAAAATGCCCTAGTAGGCCTAATGTGATTGGTTTGGATAGTTTGGCATGCCAATAGGGTATTGTTTTAGCAGTACTGCGAAAGGAAAGGCTTTATGCCTGTATTCATGGCTTTATGCCCGTATTCATGGCTTTTATGCCCGTATTCATGGCTTTTATGCCGATTATGTGATATCATGGCTTTTTAGCCATACTGACTGCATACATGGTAGACGTTCTGCGTCCCATGGTATGACGGCCCGAGGCACCGCGGTGTCCAGTGCCAACGACCCGTTATCCAGTCCAGTCATCCAGTATAGGTTACTTGGGCAACCAAATGAATGGAAAAGTATAACTGTAATTGAACTGATTGTTAAAGAAAATACGAAAATTAAATATCAGAAATGATTACGATAGAATACAAAGAAACTCAAGATCATGAAGAAAATAAATAAACAAAATGCATGAAGAAGTTAATATCATAAAACGTAATTAGCCCTCGACTAAACATTAAGTTGGTAATTATTCAGTTCTTGTGAACACAATGGCTAAGAAATTATGATTTTTATTTGCATATTATTTCTTTCTATTTTATTATTTGCACCACTAAGCTTTATGCTTAGCGCGTCGCTTTTGCAACGCGTAGTGCGAAGATCTTGATCGAGAGCCGATAGACCACAGTTGGGTAAGTCCATCCTGCGATTCTGCATAGTGTCCGTGTCACCTCACGACTCTGATTGCATTGGTAGGACACTAGGTGTCATTTTGGTATTTTGTAATTGATCTTATTTTCTCATGTGTAAATGAACTTATGAAATGTAATTTGATGCTCATGTAAATAATGAGAATTGTGTTTGTAAATGAAAAAGTGAATGTTTATCTGTGATATATATATGATTATCACATGAAATGAATGATTGAGAAATGAATGTGAACTAAAAAATATTGAGATTTTGATAAATGGAGTTGAGATGAATGAATAAGAATATAGGAAGTGTTTTTCACGAGTTCAAGAACAGTTTTCTCCATTTTTAGCCTTGATCACTCGGATTTTCTTTAAAAATTTTCGGAACCTCAAATAAATTACAATTTCAATAAATGAATTATATTTCACAAATTATTTTCAAAACTATGATAAAAATGAATTAAGATAAAATAGAGTGCTCCGGCACACTGAGTGGCATAACTTGCTCGGCTACACTGTAGTCGGGTAAGGGGTGTCACACTTTATTATTTGGATAATAATGACAAACACAAATCAAATGCAAGCGATCTAAAAGAATGAAATGCCATGGTGAAAACCAACTCAAGCTCAAAATATATTTGGCACTTAAGGTTATGTTATGTTACAGAAGATAGGATTGAAAAATTGGAGAAAATGGGGATTCTATCCTCATTGGGCTCTGAGCCTACTCTAACTTGCGAATCTTGCCTTCAGGGCAAAATGATTAGATCACCTTTTGTTAGACAAGGACTAAGGGCCGAAAATATTTTGGAGCTAATACATAGTGATGTATGTGTGGTCCATTTAAGGAAATGACTAGAGGCGGTTTTCATTACTTTATTACCTTTACTGATGATAAATCAAGGTTTGAGTATTTGTATTTGATGAAATATAAACATGAATCTTTTCAAAAGTTCAAAGAATTTAAATCTAAAGTAGAAAATCAAACAGGAAAGAGTATTAAAGCTGTTCGTTCAGATCATGGAGGTGAATATTTGAGTACTGAATTTGATGACTACTTGAGAGAGCATGGCATTGTTTCCCAGCTGACTCCTCTAGGAATGCCACAACTGAATAGTGTATCTGAAAGGAGAAATCGTACCCTATTGGATATGGTACGTAGTATGATGAGCTATATTGATATGCCAATCTCCTTTTGGGGAATCAACTTTGTATATTCTGAATAGGATTCCATCAAAATTAGTTTCTTCCACACCTTATGAGATATGGCATGAAAGAAAACCAAGTCTTAAGCATGTTAAGATTTGGGGTTGTCCAGCTTATATCAAAAAGCTGAACACTGATAAATTGGAAACCAGATTAAAAAAGGGTCGATTTTTTGGATATCCAAAAGATAGTTTCGGATATTATTTTTATTTGCCTACATCACAAAAGATTGTGGTGAGTAGAGATGCCACATTTCTTGAACAATAGTTTGTTCAAGAAGGGGGCAAAGGAAGGCAAATAGAGTTAGAATTGGAGAATTCTGACGAACCAATAGATCAGATGGACATAGATCCATCTAGTCAACCTACACCCGTTGATGAAACGTATATAGCTATTCCTCGTAGAAGTTACCAGGGTATCTCACCCACCAGTGAGACATGGTTTCCTTCATGAAGAAGAACAAGGGTTGTCTGCTCATGAAGAAGTAGATCATGGAGATGATCCACTTACTTATGAAGAAGCTATATCAGATATAGACTCTTCAAAATGGATTGATGCTATGAAATCTGAAATTGATTCCATGTATAAGAATCAAGTTTGGGATCTTGTTGACCCACCTGAAGGTATTATACCTATAGGGAACAAATGGTTTTCAAGAAGAAAATTGGTTCTGATGGAAAGGTAGAGACCTATAAGGCAAGGCTAGTGGCGAAAGGGTTTCGCTAAAGGCAAGGAATCGACTATGAGGAGACTTTCTCGCCTGTTGCCATGCTTAGATCAATTAGGATTCTATTAGCAATAGCTGCATACTATGATGATGAGATTTGGCAGATGGATGTCAAAATAGCTTTTCTCAATGGATACATTGAAGAAAACATTTTCATGGAACAACCTAGGGGTTTTGAATCCCAAGATGGTTCTAAGGTATGCAAGCTAAAGCGGTCCATTTATGGGTTGAAGCAAGCTTCGAGGAGTTGGAACATCCGTTTTTATGAAGCCATTAAATCCTTTGGTTTTATAAAAAATGAGGATGAGCCTTGTGTATATAAGAAGGTTAGTGACAGTGCTATAACTTTCCTTGTCTTATATGTGGATGACATACTGTTGATGGGTAATAACAGAGGTATGTTGACAACTGTAAAGGTATGGTTGTCAAATACATTCTCCATGAAAGACTTACGGGAGGCAACCTATATTCTTAGTATTCGCATCTATAGAGATAGAACGAAAAGAATAATTAGTTTATCCCAAAGTCTATACTTGGAAAAGGTGTTAAAGAGGTTTAACATGCTTGATTCCAAGAGAGAATTGTTACCAGTGAGACATGGTATCCACCTTCATAAAAAGATGTCTCCAAAGACACCTGAAGAAAGAGATAAGATGGCCAAGATTCCATATGCTTCGGCTATTGGAAGTTTAATGTATGCAATGTTGTGTACTAGGCTGGATATCGCATATGCTGTTAGTTTGACTAGCAGGTATCAATCTAATCCAGGTTTGGAACACTGCATAGTTGATAAGAATATCTTTAAGTACTTGAGAAGAACTAAGGATTTATTCTTGATATATGGAGGTGGAGACATGCAATTAAATGGTTGTACTGATTCTGATTTTCAATCAGATATCAACGATAGAAAGTCTACCTCTAGGTTTGTGTTCATTTGTAAAGGAAGTGCAGTTAGTTGGAAGAGTTCCAAACAGAGTATGACTGCAGATTCCACTATAGAGGCCGAGTATATTGCTGCATGAAATGCGCAAAAGAAGATGTTTGGATATAAGAAACCCCGGTCTCACTAAAAATCCAAACACATGGAAAGGCACTACCACATTATCAGAGATATAGTTGGGTAAGGCGATTAGCCATGCAGAAAAATAACATCAGCTGAAAAATCTAGCTGATCCATTCACTAAGCCTTTGTCACAAGCTCAGTTAGACCGACATCTTGAGAAGATGGGTCTAAGGTATTGTAATGAATGGCTTTAGTGCTAGTGGAGATTGTTAGTAGTATGCCCTAGAGCATATCATTTAGTATGTATCTTGTACATGTTTTATTAATAAAAGGCATTTTCACTTTTCCATTTACATATTACATTTATGTGTCATAGAAAAGGTCCATTGATATTTTGTTAGAAATTCTATTCTTAAGTTGTTAAGAATATGAGTGACAGTA
Source organism: Hevea brasiliensis (assembly GCF_030052815.1). NCBI lineage: Eukaryota > Viridiplantae > Streptophyta > Magnoliopsida > Malpighiales > Euphorbiaceae > Hevea > Hevea brasiliensis. The sequence continues at coordinate 35,221,084 of NC_079499.1, read as the reverse complement.
TTTCTAGCACAAAGTATCATAAATAGGTTCACAATCGAGGATACTTCACAATAAGGACATGACTTATCCAGAAAGATTGTATTCATGTTTGTTTCCAAGTTATTTATATGAGATATAAATAAGATAGAATGGTGAGTCTCATGCCATATAACAAACATGATAGGCATTTATACATGATAAGTAGGCCGAACCAGTGACACTTATGACAAGCACACGGAGTTTACTCTTGTCAATGTTTTGTCATAAATCATATCAGTGCATATAATCTTTAGACCTGAGATAGCACAGTTATCTTGTATATAGGTAGTTTGGGTTTGATATTGCTTTCATACTTGTACTGCGTATGGGCTTATGGGCATGTGTTGGCTCCTACTAGTTATATATGGAGGTAGGTGTTGATCAAGATGGAATCTGTTCCTCTAAGTAAATAGAGATAAAATCCTATGTTCATTTAATTGTTCTTGATGTTCCAAGTTCCTGTCCAGGACAGATAGATTTAATCAAAAAAGAGTTTCTGATGAGAAAAATCTTCTTAATCAAGAACTGGAATTAAAAGAGAACATAATATTCATAGCAAATGGAGTTTGACATAAACCATGACTCCAGCTTGATTTGGGATTTTGTAACATAGAGATTCCAGTGCACGGTAACATATGATTATAGGTTCATTTAAGGTAAATCTTATTACTAATTGGATGGCCATGGCATGCTATGCTAGGTGTTAACCATGGTTTATAAGGTGCATAAAATGATTTAGAGAAATCATTTATGGTAAGAAAAGAGCTCTGATGATATTAAGAGTTGATATCATATCTCTTTGCCAATTAGTGATGAGCCTAGTAAGTCACACACATACACAAGTTATCACTTAATTAAATATGATTTAATTAATTAATTAAAGAGTTTAATTGATTAATTAAATAGGTTGGTTTGCAATTAGATTGCAAAGTCCCTAGCATGACTTGAAACTAAATCTAGATTATTCGATGTATAGTATAAGTTAAATTTATATTTAATGTGTTTAAATATGAATTTAATTAATGAGAAATTAATTAATAGAGATTAATTAATTAATTTATATTTGATATAAATTGATTAAAAGAAGAGAAATAATTATTTTGGGTTAAGAACTCAAAATTAAGACACAGGGGCATTTTGGTCATTTCACAGGGTGACATGTGGCACCATGAGATGGTGACACATGGCTTTACACATAAGCTCGCCAAATGTCTTTTAATCATGTAAGATGATTAAAATTAAGATTAAATATAGGTTTGACACTTGGCATAATGTGATTGGGTCAATTAAACCTAGAACCAATCAAAGGGTGACATGTGGCAAGGGTTTAAGTGGTGACCTAGCTATATAAGTGTTGTTATGAAAAAATAAAACACAACTAGCAGCTCCTCATCCTTGGTGTCGCCTCCCAAGAGTCTCCCTTCTCTTTCTCGTCATCTCTCATCTATTCCAAGAGATTAGTAAACAATCTCTTGAATTAAAAATACTAGAAATTGTTTCTAGTGTCCTATTTACATCTTTAATCTCTTAAAAGGCAGAACTTGATTTTCTAAATAATAGAAAAAGCTTTAGAAGCTATTCAAGGGCTGCCATAGGTGTTCTTGGTGTAGACAAGCTAGAGGGACAACATCTGATGTCCTGAAGACGAATCTCAAAGGCCCAAATACACTGCAGTGCATCAAAAGGTTATTGTGTTTGTTCTTGATTTAATCCAGGGTTCTAAAATTAATCTGATTAATTCTAAAATCTTAAATGGCAAATAAAGATCCAAAAACATATTAAAAGTGTTTTAATATGTTGTTTATCATTGAAATCAAATAGATAAAAATAAATCTTGCATGAAGCATGTGACCCTAGGTGAAAAATTTTTGAATTCAATGGTATAAACTTGTGTTTTTCTCGCTTCCGCTCCTTCACAATTTTGCCTATAATCCAACCAATTTGCTAGAACAAGTTAGGTCAACAAATCTAACCAGAACCAAAATTGACTTGAAATTCTGGACTTAGACCTACCCGACTAGTTTTGGTAAAAATACCATGACTTGGTTCAAAAAACTGAAAATGCAGTGAAACCAAAGCTAAAATTTCTAGAAGCCCTAGAACTATAATTTTGGTATTTTGACAAAAACCCAGAATCTAATGCAACTTGGATAAATTGCTAGGAAAAGTCAACCATCCAAATCCTGAAATTGAACTAAATAGCTACTTGACCCCAGAACAGTATTTCACTCCTTTCTCCCACTAAAAAGCTCCAATTGGGATGAGCTAAATTATTCTGGAAACTTAAGAAACAGGGCTCCAACTTTTATTGAGGAACTTTCCTCAAAATTTGAGTGTAGGAACCCTAAATTGGGATTCAAAGACACTGACCTAAATCTGAAATCTTGATGGCACAGGGTTCAGAAGTCTTGGTCAATTAATTAGTTATAACTCACCCTACATAATTTAAAAAATTGTGATTCTTGAACCTGAGTGACCCTAAGACATAGGGTAATAACTCATATAAAGGACATTAGTTCTAAAAATGATTGTAGCATGCCCAAATAACTAGACAAAGTTTGACTCTAGAATATACCTGGTTCTGGAACTAGAAAGAGGCAATGAACCAGTTTTGGTAATCTAACCATAACTTGAGTTATAAAACTGAAAATGACATGATTCAAGAAGGAGAATAAAGATAAGACATAGAGAAACAACTTCCATGAAGGAAGTAGGCTCAAAAGAAGTCTGCATCTCGACTAAATTACTAGGGGAAGTTGAGTCTTCAATTCTGGAACTCATAATACATTAGCAATACAACTTGAAACATGAATTGTAATTAACATAAATGACTTGTTAAATGTATAAATGAGGTGAAGATATCATTAGGACTTATATTTCCTTTGCAAATAGAATAATAATACTTTGCACAATAAATGGCACATGAGAGGGAATAATGTGAATTACAAATAATTAGCAAACAGAACCCCTCTTGAATTGTGAATGATAATTCACATGAATAGAGTAATGAATAAATAAATCACATGAATGTGTGAATGGGACACTTGTTCCCATCATGAGAGAAACGAAAAATGCTTTGAGTATAAATGGTACATGAAATCAATTGGTGTGAATTGTAATAAACATGAATGATATGATGAATGCATAAATTATGTAGAAATGTGATTTGGAAATTTATGCTTCCACCATGAATAGGATTAAAAATGCTATAAAATATAAAAGGAACATGTAATGAAATAATGAAATATATGAACACTTAATGGTACTAATATGCCCATGTATTGCCTATACATGTGTGTCAGATTGGATAGATTGGCATGCCAATAGGGGATTGATTTAGCAGTACTGTATTAGGCTTTATGCCCGCATTTATGGCTAGTATGCCCGATTAAGTGTTACCATGGCTTCTTTGCCATATTGATTGTATACGTGGTTGACGTTATGCGTCCCATGATATGACGGCATGAGGCACCACGGTGTCCAGTGCTAGCCATATTGATTGTATACGTGGTTAACATTATGCATCCCACGGTATGACGGCCTGAGGCACCATGGTGTCCAGTGCCAGGGACCCATGTATCCAGTCCAATTAGCCTATCATATCTTACTTGGGCAGTGAAACTTAAGAATATTAGAAATTAAATAAATAAGTAAGAAAGATCTAACATGAACTAGATTGGTTCTAAAAAATTTATTTATTATGAAATGATCTAAAATACATAGGAAATGTTAAGTAAAGCAATGAAAAGGCTAGAAAAATAAGTATAACTTAAATAATTATTACAAATGCATCTTCTATAATAATATGAACATAAATTCAATATTTTTATTAATTTTGTTTATTGTATATTATTATTATTGTAAACTTATGAAATAAGCGCTTCCAAAGAATAACAAAACTGACAAAAGATATTTAATATCAAAAATTTCATATGAAATCAAAATAATTCTTAATTACAAAAATTATGCTCTATTTTTATTTTTATTTGTATATATTATTTCCATGTTATATTATTACACCACTAAACAGAAATGCTTAGCACGATTGATTGTTTTCTCGTGTAGGTACTAAAGATAAAGCCTAGTAGACATTAGACTGGAATTTTGGAGTCCGGATCTGCAGAAGTATCTAGGGTGTCACCTCCTTAGCAATGCATGTAGATAGGGCCCATGTGACACCCCTTACCCGTCTATAGTATAGCCGAGTAAAATATGTCACACAGTGTACCTGAACACCCTATTTTATTTCAATCATTTTTTTATTCTTCCTTAATTTATTTTTATTCATAGTTATGAAGTACAATTTTGAAATGTAATTCATTTAAGTCATTATTGAAATTATAAATTTATTTGAGGTTCCACAAATTTTATAGAAAATCCGGTAGAGTACCGGCTAAAAATGGAGAAAACAGTTATTCGGAACCTGTGAAAAACACTTCCAATAAGTTTTTAATTATTCCTAAACTCCATTTTATCAACAAAGTCTTAATATTTCTCAACAATACTTCCATTTCTCATTCATTCATTTCACATGATATTCATATGCAAGTCATAAATAAACACTCAATTTTTTCATTTATAAACACAAATTTCCACTATTTGCATTAATACCAAAATATATTACATAAATCTCAATTATACATGAGAAAATAAAAGTTAATTACAAAATACCAAAATGAAACCTAGTGTCCTACCAATGCACTGAAGTCGGTGAGGTGACACGGACAGTATGCAAAACTGTAGATGGCCTCACCCAGTCTGTGGTCTACTGGGCTCTCTGTCAGTCTTTCCAGAATCTACGCGTGGCAAAAAGCAACGCGCTAAGCAATAATGCTTAGTGGTGCCAATAATAAAATAAAAAGAACTAAAAGATAATAAATATGCAGTGAATGTATTGATGTCTCATGCAAACAAATTTTCGATAATTATTTACAGTCTTATTTATTTTGTACTTGTTATATTCATTATTTCATTAAATTTATCAACTTTCATTTTTGGTTGACCAAGTAACCTATACTGGATGACTGCATTAGATAAACGGGTAAACTGGTACTGGATATCAAGTACCTCGGGCCGTCACACCATCGGTCACATATGTATCTCCCGGTGTGCAACAGAACAGCTAATAAGCTGTAGTTAACATTAGGCACAAGGCCTAGCATCATCACAGTGTCAGAATGGCTAAAAGCCATAAAATCACAGAATGGCATAATGCCATGTGCAGTGCTACTAACTGAACCCTATTGGCATGCCAACCTATCCAAACCAATCTTACTAGGTGTACTAGGGCATGTTACACTTTTAAGTTTTACAATTCTTGAATTTGAAGTTTAAGTGTTACTATTATTTTCATTAGTTAACTAAAATATTGACATTTGGATAGACAATAGGTATATTGGTTCTAATATTCCTAACATTCCACATTTTGCATTCTAAAGTTGTTAGTATTGGTTGCCAATACCATTTCAAAGCTTAGTGTTAGTTATTCACTATTTTTAGATTTCAAGAACTAAGTTTACTGTTCCATTGGTCATTTGTACAGTAGGAATTTGGAAAATTTGTCTTCATGAAAGTTGTTCCTTATTATGTATAGTTACATTTTCTTTTTTGAATCACTACATTTGGAGTTTTTTAGCTCAAGTTATGACCTAAATACCATAACTGGCCGGATTGTAAATTTTTCAGATTTTTTGGACAGAACCAAATCTATAGTGTTTTGTACACTGACAGCAGGTCAATTTTTGAACATGTTATGATCAAAATTTGGGTTTGCTTTCATCATGAAAGTTGTAGGTATATGTCTCAGATTTCTGCTGGTTAAATTTCAGGTCAATTGGACCTCTCTACTCTGAGTTATGACCAAATGAATAAATACTATTCATTTAGTCATTTTGCCCAGGTAGAATGCAAGTCACTCGGATTAGGGTAATATTTAGGTCAACCTGGTTTGGTTTTCTGGGCAGGGTTTCTTCACCAAAGTTGTGCCATTATGTGTATTGTTTCATGTCTAATTGGCCTTGCACCAATTGAACCTATACAACTCCATTTATGGCTACCCAAACCTGCTGGACTTAGAACCAGTCCTGCAGGTCACCAAGGGCAGATGCCTAAGGTCAACTCCAACATCCTTGCTCACTTCAATTCCTCCTCACACACATTCAAATGGTCACTAATTTTCCATTACAAGGCTAACATACCATTACATAAGCAAACCCTAATGTTGTTCAGGTGTCCACATTTTTTTCAAGTTCATTCATGCATTCCACTTGCATTTCACTTACACAAACATATTCAATCACTCATCTTATACCAAGGGCAGCTCATAACCACTTTGCTATCAAGCAAAATCATCAAAACCTAACCAACCCTAAGTTGCCAAAATTATAGGGGTGCACACACACACATTTTTATTTTATTTTCTTACATTTTTTTCTTGTTTCATGCCATTAAACATGAATTAAATCAAACACTAACCTCTTTTGCTAACTATTCCAAGTCTCCAAAACTTCCTTCTTCCTTCTTCTTTGTGCTGGCTAGAGGATGTTGATGTTGCAAGATTAATTTTTTGTGAAGGAACGTTGTGGTTTCAAGGTGATTTGGTGGGTGGTTTCAAGCTTGCCTTAAGCTTTCATAGAGGAATGGGTTAGGGAAATGGGTTTTCGGCTGGTCTTTGGTTTGGGGAAGAAACAGATTGCTTTTGTTAATTTTTACCTCATTTTACCTCTTTTTAATTTGTTTTTTTTAGCTTGTTCAAATGTGATTGGTGGGAGCACTTTTAATGACCTCATGGTGATGTCATAATTGACATTTTCTTTCATTTTCTTTTCCTTTCTTCTCTACTCATTTTTAATTTAATTTTTAGCAATATTTATTCACATTTCATGTCATAATAATTATTTTCTAAACTGGACAAGTCGGCCAAAAATCATCTCTAAAGACGAAATGACTAAAATGCCCTCCGTTTGGCTTAACAGACTAAAATTATCTGTACCGATTGAAAAAATTTTCTAAGCATTTTCTTGGCAGTCTAATGCCTTAAAAACCTCAATGACCCTTCTCTGGAGTCCCAAATGTTATTATTTGAATTTTCTCCAGGGTCTAGGGCTCCTAGTTGCGAGGACCACAACTTTCCACTGGGTTACCCATCGCTAGGGCACCGGCTCATTTAACTTGGTTGTATTACCTTTCTAAAATTTTTGCTAAATTTTCCTTATTAATATTTGAGTTAATTATGGTTTCTCATTTTAGCTTAAATATTTTTCCAGACATTCTAACTATCCGGACTGACACTGGTCACCGAAAAAGTAGAATATACGGAGTTGCTACAGGGAGGGTGTTACAACTCTTCCCCTCTAATTTAAATTTCATCCTCGAAATTTACCTGATGTAAACAGTTAAGGGAACTGTTGCCTCATTGTCTCTTCACTTTCCCAAGTTCCCTCCTCGGTGTTGTGGTGCCTCCAAAGCACTTTTACCAGCGTAATCTGCTTATTCCTCAACTCTTTTACTTCCCGAGCTAGGATCCGTATGGGTTCTTCTTCATATGTCAAATCGGGTTGTACTTCAATTTCTTCCATGGATATGACATGTAAAGGATCTGAGTGGTATCTTCTTAGCATAGATACGTGGAACACATTGTGGATCTTGTCCAACTCTGGTGGTAAAGCTAGCCTGTAGGACACTGGACCCACACGTTCAATGACTTCATGTGGGCCAATGAACCTAGGGCTTAATTTACCTTTTCTTTTAAACCTCAGTACCTTCTTCCATGGTGAGACTTTGAGAAACACTTTGTCACCAACTGCATATTCTATTTCTTTTCTCTTTAGGTCGGCATAGGATTTTTGTCTGTCTGAGGCAACCTTCAGATTGGCTTTGATTAGCTTTACCTTCTCCTCAGTCTATTTCACCAGGTCTGGCCCTACCAGTTTATCTTCACCTAAATCAGTCCAACACACTGGAGTTCTACATTTCCTCCCATACAGTGCTTTATACGAGGCCATATGGATGCTAGCTTGGTAGCTATTGTTGTATGCAAATTCTGCCAGTGGAAGGTATCTATCCCAACTTCTCTCAAACTCAATGACACAACTCCTCAGCATATCCTTAAGGACCTTATATATATTTCATGTTATTATTATCATTTCAGTTCAATATTTGTATTAATTCAACTAGTTTTAATTGTTTACCTAGATTACTATTTCTAATTACCCATCCATCTGAGGATGGAAAGTTGTGCTGAAGTGGAGTTGTGTACCCAAGGATTCATGAAACTTCTTCCAAAATCTCGATGTAAACCTTGGGTCTCAATCAGATATGATGGAGAGTGGAATTCCATGCAGTCTAACTATCTCACTGATATACAATTATGCTAACTTCTCCAGTGAGTAGTCAGTCCTAACTGGCAAAAAGTGTACTGACTTCATCAATCTATCTACTATCACCCATACTACATCATGCTTCTTCTGGGTGAGAGGTAGACCACTTGCAAAATTCATGGTGATCCGATCCCATTTCCATTCAAGTATGCGCATAGGCTGTAGCAAACCTGATAGAACTTGATGTTTTGCCTTGACTTGCTGACATGTTAAGTATTTAGTTACATAGTCAGCTATGTCCTTCTTCATACCAAGCCACCAATAATGAAGCTTCAGATCATGATACATTTTTGTACTTCCTGGGTGCATAGCATAAATACTGGTGTGTGCCTCTTTCAGAATACTAGCTTTCAATTCCCTATCATCTGGTACACATACTCTTCCTTTGTAGTACAGACACCCATCTGCTTTCACTTCATAGTCAGTTGCTTTCCCTTCTGAGATTTTACTCACAATAGTCATTAATTTCTCATCTACCTTCTGCCCATCTAAAATCTGCTGTAGCAGGTTTGGCCTCACTTGCAACTCAGCCAAAATAACTCCATCTCGAGCCAAAGATAGACGGGCATTCAATGATCTCAAAGCTGTGATGGATTTTCTGCTCAAAGCATCAACAACTACATTTGCCTTCCTAAGATGATAGTCAATTACACAATCATAATCCTTCAGGAACTCAATCCATTGCCTCTGTCTAAGGTTGAGCTCCTTCTGGGTTGGTAAGTATTTCAGACTTTTGTAGTCTATGTAAATATAGCACTTTTCACCATACAAGTAGTGCCTCCATATCTTCAGTGTGAAGATAATTACTGCAAGTTCTAGATCATAGGTAGGGTAATTCTGTTCATGTGGCCTTAGCTGCCTGGAAGCATAAGCGACCACCTTCCCCTCTTGCATCAATACACACCCTAACCCATTATGAGAGGCATCACTATAGACCACAAAGTCCTTTCCTGACATGGGCTATGTTAACACTAGTGCCTCTGTCAACATAGCCTTTAACTTCTCAAAAATGGCCTGACACTTGCCATTCCAGTCAAATTTGACATTCTTGTGTAACAACTTGGTCATCGGGAGCAGCTATTAAAGAAAATGCCTTCACAAATCTTCTGTAACACCCAGCTTGCCCTAAGAAACTTCTGACCTCAGTTGTATTCCTGGGAGGCTTCCATTCCATCACTGCTTCTATTTTCTTAGGATCCACCCTAATCCCATCAGCTGACACTATGTGTCCAAGGAATACAATTTCATTTAACCAGAAGTCACACTTGGACAACTTAGCATATAGCTTCTTTTCTCTCAGGGCTTGCAGAACAATCCTCAAATGCTCATCATCCTCAAATCTTCTGTAACACCCAGCTTGCCCTAAGAAACTTCTGACCTCAGTTGTATTCCTGGGAGGCTTCCAGTCCATCACTGCTTCTATTTTCTTAGGATCCACCCTAATCCCATCAGCTGACACTATGTGTCCAAGGAATACAATTTCATTTAACCAGAAGTCACACTTGGACAACTTAGCATATAGCTTCTTTTCTCTCAGGGCTTGCAGAACAATCCTCAAATGCTCATCATGTTCTTCCCTAGTCTTTAAATATGCCAAAATATCATCAATAAAGACCACTATGAATTGATCTAAGTATGGATGGAAGATACGGTTCACAAGGTCCATGAATGCTCCTGATGCATTTGTTAGGCCAAAGGGCATTACCAGAAACTCATAATGCCCATACCGGGTCCTTAATGTAGTCTTTGGCACATTTGCATCTTTCACCCTCAACTAATGATACCCTGATCTGAGACCAATTTTGGAAAATACTCCTGCTCCCTTCAACTGATCAAACCGATCATCAATTCTAGGCAACGGATATTTGTTCTTCACTATCACTTTATTCAATTGCTGGTAATCAATGCATAACCTCAAAGTCCCATCCTTCTTCTTCACAAATAGCACTGGAGCTCCCCATGGTGACACACTGAGGCGTATAAACCCCTTATCTAGTAACTCCTGTAACTGGATTTTCAGTTCCTTCAATTTTGTTGGTGCCACCCTATAAGGAGCAATAGAGACTAGTGCTGCACTCGACAGTACTTCAATAGCATATTCGACTTCCCTTTCTAGTGGCAAGCCAGGCAATTCTTCAGGGAACACATCTGAGAAGTCTCTTACTGTGGGTATGTCACACAGATCTGGCTTAGCCTACCTAGTGTCCACCATATGTGCTAGGTAGGCTTCATAGCCTTTTGTTATTTGTTTACTTCCAACTGTGGCTGAGATAACATTGGACAAGAAATCTGTCCTTTCCCCTACAACTGTGATCTCATTACCCTCAAGAGTTTTCAAGGAAATCCTCTTCAGTTTATAATCAACCATTGCCTGATGACGTGACATCCAGTCCATTCCCAAAATCATGTCAAACTCATGGAAAGGCAACTCAATTAGGTCTGCCAAGAATTCATACCCGTGAATCCTTAATAGGCAACCCTTGTACACTTTGTTCACCACTACACTGTGGCCCAATGGATTAGTGACCAGAATGTCTTGGTCACTCTCCCCTACTAGTATCCCCCTTTCTACGGGTAAGTTGATGTAGATGTATGAATGAGTAGATCTGCGTGCACAGATGTATTATAGAGGGAGAACGTACCCCTGATGACGTTCGGGGCATCTTGCTCCTCCTGAACTCTTATGGCATATGCTCTGGTAGGTGCTCTGACCTCAGGCCTCTCTGCTGGCTCAGATGCAGGTCTTTGTGATGGTCCCACTGACTCAGATATGCCAGATTTCCTACCCTTTTGAGGTGCAGGAGCAGGTCTATCTGCTTGTGTTGGACCAGCTGTAATAGTTCTGCATGGACAGTTCCTTAACTAATGCTCTATTGACCCACACCTTAAGCAGGCACCCGTCACTCTCCAACACTCCCTTTTATGCCATTTCAGGCAATGCGGACATGCAGAAGATGCTGGGGTTAGTCCCTTGAACCCCGTCCCTGGAGAGCTGCCCACTGATAGTGTGGACTGACCTCTCATAGGGGTGAACTGTGGCCTGGGCCCCTAGGACTGACCCTGACCTTGAGGTTGACTCGAACTCTATACAAGTGGACCTTTAAACTTCTTTCTTGGTGTAGGAGATGAGCTAGACTGACTCGGGCCCCTCTTCTGCTGTCTCTCTCTTCTAGTCTGCTCACTTATTCTAACTTTCTCAACTTTTAATGCAACTTCCACTAACTTGGTGAAGTCTGTGATTCCCAAGGCAGTGATCATTATCTTTATATTGTCATTTAGTCCCTCTTCAAATCTTTTGAAGGAGCGAAAGCATGAAAAACACAAGTTTATATCATTGAATTCAAAAATTTTTTACCTAGGGCCACATGCATCATGCAAGATTCATTTTTATCTATTTGATTTCATTGATAAACATTATGTTAAAACTCTTTTAATATGTTTTGGATCTAGATTTGCCATTTAAGATTTTAGAATTAATCAGATTAAGTTATTAGAACCCTAGATTAGATCAAGAACAAGTGCACTAACCTTTTGATGCACTACAGTGTAATTGACACCTTTGGGATACGCCTTAGGACACCAGATGTTGTCTCTCTAGCTTGTCCACACCAAGATCACCTATGGCAGCCCTTGAATAGCTTCTAAAGCTTTTTCTATGAATTAGAAAATTAAGTTTTTCCTTTTAAGAGATTACAGATGTAAATAGGACACTATAAATAATTTCTAGTATTTTTAATTTAAGAGATTGTTTGCTAATCTCTTTGAATTGATGAAAGATGAAGAAGAAGAGAAGGGAGAGTAGCCAAGGGTGGCAGCACAAAGAGATGAATGGCAGCTTGTGTTTTTGTTCTTTTATCCTTACACTTATATAGCTAGGTCACCACTTAAAACCCTTGCCACATGTCACCCTCTGATTGGTTCTAGGTTTAATTGACCCAATCACATTGTGCCAAGTGTCAAACCTATATTTAATCTTGACTTTGATCATCTTACATGATTAAAGACATTTGGCAAGCTTATGTGTAGTGCCATGTGTCACCATCTCATGGTGCCACATGTCACCATCTCATGGTGCCACATGTCACCCTGTGAAATGACCAAAATACCCATGTCTTAATTTTGAGTTCTCAACCCAAAATAATTATTTCTCTTCTTCTAATCAATTTATATCAAGTATAAATTAATTAATTAATATTTATTAATTAATTTCTCATTAATTAAATTTATATTTAAATGCTTTAAATATAAATTTAACTTATACTATGCATCCAATAACCTAGATTTGGTTTCAAGCCATGCTAGGGACTTTGCATTCTAATTGCAAACCAAATCTATTTAATTAATCAATTAAACTCTTTAATTAATTAATTAAATCATATTTAATTTGGGGATTACTTGTGTATGTGTGTGACATACTAGGCTCATCACTAATTGGCAATGACACATGATATCAACTCTTAATATCATCAGAACTCAGTCTTACCATAAATGATTTCTCTAAATCATTTTATGCACCTCATAGACCATGGTTAATACCTAGCATAGCATGCCATGGCCACCCAATCAGTAATAATGTTTACCTTAAATGAACCTATAATCATATGGTACCATGCACTAGAATCTCTCTGTTACAAAATTCCAATTCGAGCTGGAGTCATAGTTTATGTCAAACCCCATTTGCTATGAATATTATATTCTCTTTTAATTTCAGTTCTTGATTAAAAAGATTTTCTCATCAGAAACTCTTTTCTGAATAAATCTATCTGTCCTAGCTAGGAACTTGAAACATCAAGAATAATAAAATGAACATAGGATTTTATCCCTATTTACTTAGAGGAATAGATTACATCTTGATCAATACCTACCTCCATATATAACTAGTAGGAGCCAACACATGCCCATATACCCATACACAGTACAAGTATGAAAGTAGTATCAAACTCAAACCACCTATATACAAGATAACTGTGCTATCTCAGGTCTAAAGATTATATGCACTAATATGATTTCTGACAATACATTAACAAGAGTAAACTCCATATGCTTGTCATAAATATCACTGGTTTGGCCTACTTATCATGTATAAGTGCCTATCATGTTTGTTATATGGCATGAGACTCACCATTCCATCTTACTTATATCTCATATAAATAACTTTGAAAAAAACATGATTACAATCTTTCTGGATAAGTCATGTCCTTATTGTGAAGTACCATCGATTGTGAATCTATTTATGATACTTTGTGCTAGAAATACTGTCACTCATATTCTTAACAACTTAAGAATAATATTTCTAACAAAATATCCATGGACCTTTTCTATTACACATAAATATATTATGTAAATGGAAAAGTGAAAATGCCTTTTATTAATAAAACATGTACAAGATACATATTAAATGATATGCTCTAGGGTATACTATTAACAATCTCCCACTAGCACTAGAGCCATTCATTACAATACCTTATACCCATCTTCTCAAGATGTTGGTCTAACTGAGCTTGTGACAAAGCCTTAGAGAATGATCAGCTGGATATTTCAGCTGATGTTATTTTCTGCTTGGCTATATCGCCTTGCCCAACTATCTCTCTGATAATATGGTAGGACCTTTCTATGTGTTTGGGTTTCTAGTGAGACCGGGGTTCCTTATATCCAAACAACTTCTTTTGCAGCATCTGATGCAGTAATATACTTGGCCTCGGTAGTGGAATCTGCAGTCGTACTCTGTTTGGAACTTTTCCAACTGACTGCACCTCCATTACAAATGAACACATACCTAGAGGTAAACTTTCTATCATCGATATCTGATTAGAAATCAGAATCAGTATAACCATCCAATTGCAACTCTCCACATCCATATATCAAGAATAAATCCTTAGTTCTTCTCAAGTACTTAAGGATATTCTTGACAGCTATCTAGTGTTCCAAACTTGGATTGGATTGATACCTGCTAGTCAAACTAATAGCATACACGATATCCGACCTAGTACACAACATTGCATATATCAAACTTCCAATAGCCGAAGCATATGGAATCCTAGCCATTTAATTTCTTTCTTCAGGTGTCTTTGGAGAAATCTCTTTAGAAAGGTGGATACCATGTCTCACTGGTAATGATCCTTTCTTGGAATCAATCATGTTAAGCCTCTTTAATACCTTTTCCAAGTATAGAATTTGAGATAAACTAATTATTCTTTTCGCTCTATCTATATAGATGTGAATCCTAAGAATATAAGTTGCCTCCCCTAAGTCTTTCACGGAGAATTTATTTGACAATCATACCTTTACAGTTGTCAACATACCTGTGTCATTACCGATCAAAAAAATATCATCCACATATAAGACAAGGAAAGTGATAGCATTATCACTAACCTTCTTATATACACATGGCTCATCCTCATTTTTGATAAAACTAAATGACTTAATGGCTTCATGAAAACGGATGTTCCAACTCCTCGAAGGTTGTTTTAACCTATAAATGGATCGCTTTAGCTTGCGCACTCTGGAACCATCTTGTGATTCATAGTATGCAGCTATTGCTAATAGAATCCTAATTGATTTAAGCATGGCAACAGGTGAGAAAGTCTCCTCATAGTCGATTCCTTGCCTTTGGCGAAACCCTCTCTCTACTAGCCTTGCCTTATAGGTCTCTACCTTTCCATCAGAACCAATTTTCTTCTTAAAAAACCATTTGTTCTCTATAGGTACAATACCTTTAGGTGGGTCAGCAAGATCCCAAAGTTGATTCTTATACATGGAATCAATCTTGGATTTCATAGCATTAATCCATTTTGAAGAGTCTATATCTGATATAGCTTCTTCATAGGTAAGTGGATCATCTCCATGATCTACTTCTTCATGAGTAGACAACTCTTGTTCTTCTTCATGAAGGAAACCATATCTCACTAGTGGGCAAAATACCCTGGTTGTTCTACGAGGAACAGCTGTAGATGTTTCATCAATAGGTGTACGTTGACTAAATGGATCTATATCCATCTAATCTGTTGGTTGGTCAGAATTCTCTAATTCCAACTCTATTTGCCTTCCTTTGCCTCCTTCTTGAACAAACTGTTGTTCAAGAAATGTGGCATCTCTACTTATCACAACCTTTTGTGATATAGGCAAATAAAAATAATATCCAAAACTATCTTTTGGATATCCAACAAATCGACCCTTTTCTGATTTGGTTTCCAATTTATCAGTGTTCAGCTTTTTGATATAAGCTGGACAACTCTAAATCTTAACATGCTTAAGACTTGGTTTTCTTCCATGCCATATCTTATAAGGTGTGGAAGATACTGATTTTGATGGAATCCTATTCAGAATATGCAAAGTTGATTCTAATGCAAATCCCCAAAAGGAGATTGAAAAATCAGTATAGCTCATCATACTACGTACCATATCTAATAGGGTACAATTTCTCCTTTCAGATACACCATTCAGCTGTGGTGTTCCTAGAGGAGTCAGCTGGGAAACAATGCCATGCTCTTTCAAGTATTCATTAAATTCATTACTCAAGTATTCACCTATATGATCTAATCGAAGAGCTTTAAGACTTTTTCTTGTTTGATTTTGTACTTTAGATTTAAATTCTTTAAACCTTTTCAAAGGATTCATATTTGTATTTCATAAAGTACAAATACCCAAACCTTAATTTGTCATCAGTAAAGGTAATTAAGTAATGAAAACCATCTCTAGCCATTTCCTTAAATGGACCACATACATCACTATGTATTAGATCCAAAATATTTTTCAGCTCTTAGTCCTTATCCAACAAAGGGTGATCTAGTCATTTTGCCTTGAAGGTAGGATTCACAAGTTGGAGTAGGTCCAAAACCCAATGAGGATAAAACCCCCATTTTCTCCAGTTTTGTAATCCTATCTTCTACAACATGACCTAACCTTAAGTGCCAAATATATTTTGAACTTGAGTTGATTTTCATCATCGCATTGCATTCTTTTAGATCACTTGCATTAGATTTGTATTTAACATTATTATCTAGATAATAAAGTCCATCATGCATATAACCTGAACCAACATATTTATTTCCAAAATAAATATTGCAAACATCATTTATGAACTGAAGTTCATAACCATCTCTAGTCAAACTACATATAGAAATGATATTCTTAAAAAGGCATCAGGTACGTGCATAACCTTATTTAAATACAAAACATGTCTACACATATATAAAGATTTAGATCCTATGGCTAAGGCTTCAACATTTGAGCCATTGCCAATCTAGAATCTAACATCTCGTTACTGCAAGCTTCTATTATTGGCTATACTCTGGGCAGTTCCTATTCCTATGCCCATTATTATGGCAGTGGAAACACTTTCTTTTTGCCTTTGTTAGCTTTAGTCTTCCTTATCTGTTTAGCTATCAACTTAGAAGGACCAGGAATCTGAGGTTTCTTTTTCTTATTGCCCTTCTACTTGTTAGACTTTCCAGCAGAAGAAGATACAGTCAAAGCTACTTCTTTTCCTTTATTGCCCGGCATATTTTTTGGGCAATAACCAGCATGTTGAGTAAACCAGCCAAGGTACATTCGTGTTTAGTCATATGGAAATTTATCACAAAATTCCCAAATGACTCAGGAAGGGACTGAAGGATCAAATCCATCTACAGTTAGAAATCCATGTTAAAGTCAAGATGTTCCAGTTGTTCAAATAGCCGAATCATCTTATGGACATGATCCCCAACATTCTGTCCCTCAGACATCCTCATGCAGAATAGCTGCCTAAATATCTCATACCTAACATTCCTGTTGTGCTTCACCATACAACTCTTGTAGGTGAAGGAGGATCTCACTCGCACTCTGCATGTTTTCTTGCTGCTTCTGTAACTCATTACTCATAGAAGCAAGCATGTAACACTTGGCTCTTATATCATGCTCCTTCTACTTATCCAAAGTTTCATGTTCCTCTTGTGTGGCCTCTTAAGGTAAGGGACCAAGAACCTGTGAGTCTAGAACATATCCTATATGTTCAAGGCTCAGGAAAAGTTTCAAATTTCTTAGCCAATCAGATAGATTAGGTCATGTCAACCTATTGCGATCAAGTATGCTTGCAAGGATATTGGATGGTGATGGTTATTCTGTGCTCATTATTATCAGAAATTTAATTGCAAAAAATAACTAGATTAATCAGTAAATATATCATGCAATTAACCAAAATGATTATGGTTTTTTAATCAAATTGGTCCTCCCACTAACTTAGCGAATCCTACACTTCTAAAGTAGAAAACAGATATCCTAGTTGGATGGATTTCAAGTGGGTGACTGAATTTTTATAATCCTATTGATCATCCTCAGGCACATCCATTATTGGAATTATAATAAACTATAAGTGAGCAACTCCTTGCCCATCACATCTCATGTGAGGTTCAATCCTTTACCTAGCCCCTAATACTCAAAATCTCAGGTAAATCCATTATTGACTTATCTTGCATTAGTTAAGTTGATCCCATTGAGCCAGTAAACATGTAAATAATTTTAATGTCCTCAGGCACATCCATTATTGGCCACCAAACCATTTACATATTTACAACATCTCATGTTTAACAATTATTCTTTAAAAAATCTCTTAAATTAATTGAATCTTATGCAAGTATTTAAAATATCTTAAAATAATTACCCCAATAGAGGGCTCATGTTATAATTATTTTAATTATAGCATTTCTAACTTAATCTTTTGTTTGGAAGATTTTGTGATCATCCTAATTACTATTAAGGTCTCACTTTGCACATTATCGAATTAGCATGCATATATCATACACTTACATACATTCCCATACATCTCATGCATTCATGGATAGTAAATAAATATGATATGATCATGGACTTTTCAAAGGGATTCAATTCTGAGCCACCAAGGATTGAATCAGGGCATTTCTAGGTGCATTTCATTCATTCATATTACAAGAGTTGCTGAAGGAGTACATAATCAACACTTGATATTGAATTCCTCCCACTGGTCCCACCAATGCTCTTGACCTCCTTATTCTTCTTGCAATCCAATTACATAGTAATCCTTGGCATACTAAGGCGAATTTACAAGAACTAAATAAATGAAATTACAACCCAAAAATTATTACAACCTTAATAATACATGCCCAAAATAAATTAAAATAAATTAATTAATTTACAACTCAAAGAAACATAAAAAAAATAAATCCAATCACATTGGTCTTTAATATTCCATGATCATCCATCATGCATATCACTATTTAACAATTAAATAAAACATTCATGCTTAAATTAAATTGAATATCTCATATTCAGCTTAAAAATCTAGATTTGAATATGATTTAAATAAATTTAAAAATTCAGATTTGAATCACATTCAAACCAATTTAAAAATTCAGATTTGAATCACGTTCAAACAAATTCAAAAATTCAGATTTAAATCAATTCAAATAACTTTTAAAATTCAGATTTGAATCATTAAAAATTTAGATTTGAATCACATTCAAACAACTTTTAAAATTCAGATTTGAATCACATTCAAACAACTTTAAAAATTCAAATTTGAATCACATTCAAACAACTTTTAAAATTCAGCTTTTAATGCAGCTTCTACTAACTTGGTGAAGTCTGTGATTCCCAAGGCAGTGATCATTATCTTTATGTTGTCATTTAGTCCCTCTTCAAATCTTTTGAAGGAGCAAAAGCATGAAAAACACAAGTTTATATTATTGAATTCAAAATTTTTTTGCCTAGGGCCACATGCATCATGCAAGATTCATTTTTATCTATTTGATTTTAATGATAAACAACATATTAAAACTCTTTTAATATGTTTTGGATCTAGATTTGCTATTTAAGATTTTAGAATTAATTAGATTAATTCATTAGAACCCTAGATTAGATCAAGAACAAGTGCACTAACCTTTTGATGCACTGCAGTGCATTCGACACCTTTGGGATGCGCCTTAGGACACCAGATGTTGTCTCTCTAGCTTGTCCACACCAAGATCACCTATGGCAGCCCTTGAACAGCTTCTAAACCTTTTTCTATGAAATAGAAAATCAAGTTTTGCCTTTTAAGAGATTACAGATAGAAATAGGATACTAGAAACAATTTCTAGTATTTTTAATTCAAGAGATTGTTTGCTAATCTCTTTGAATTGATGAGAGATGAAGAAGAAGAGAAGGGAGAGCAGCCAAGGGTGGCGGCACAAAGAGATGAATGGCAGCTTGTGTTTTTGTTCTTTTATCCTTACACTTATATAGCTAGGTCACCACTTAAAACCCTTGTCACATGTTACCCTCTGATTGGCTCTAGGTTTAATTGACCCAATCACATTATGCCAAGTGTCAAACCTATATTTAATCTTGACTTTGATCATCTTACATGATTAAAAGACATTTGGCAAACTTATGTGTAGTGCCATGTGTCACCATCTCATGGTGCCACATGTCACCCTGTGAAATGACCAAAATACCTCTGTGTCTAAATTTTGAGTTCTCAACCCAAAATAATTATTTCTCTTCTTCTAATCAATTTATATCAAATATAAATAAATTAATTAATCTTTATTAATTAATTTCTCATTAATTAAATTCATATTTAAACACTTTAAATATAAATTTAACTTATACTATACATCTAATAACCTAGATTTGGTTTTAAGCCATGCTAGGGACTTTGCAATCTAATTGCAAACCAAACCTATTTAATTTATCAATTAAACTCTTTAATTAATTAATTAAATCATATTTAATTTGGTGATTACTTGTGTATGTGTGTGACTTACTAGGCTCACCACTAATTGGCAATGAGACATGATATCAACTCTTAATATCATCAGAACTCTTTCTTACCATAAATGATTTCTCTAAATCATTTTATGCACCTCATAGACCATGGTTAATACCTAACATAGCATGCAATGGCCACCCAATCAGTAATAAGGTCTACCTTAAATGAACCTATAATCATATGTTACCATGCACTAGAATTTCTCTGTTACAAAATCCCAATTTGAGCTGGAGTCATGATTTATGTCAACCCCATTTGCTATGAATATTATGTTCTCTTTTAATTCCAATTCTTGATTAAAAAGATTTTCTCATCAGAAACTCTTTTCTGAATAAATCTATCTGTCCTGGCTAGGAACTTGAAACATCAAGAACAATTAAATAAACATAGGATTTTATCCCTATTTACTTAGAAGAATAGATTCTATCTTGATCAACACCTACCTCCATATATAACTAGTAGGAGCCAACACATGCCCATATACCCATACATAGTACAAGTATAAAAGCAGTATCACACTCAAACCACCTATATACAAGATAACTGTGCTATCTCAGGTCTAAAGATTATATGCACTAATATGATTTATGACAATACATTGGCAAGAGTAAACTCCATGTGCTTGTCAGAAATGTCATTGGTTTGGCCTACTTATCATGTATAAGTGCCTATCATGTTTGTTATATGGCATGAGACTCACCAATCCATCTTATTTACATCTTATATAAATAACTTGGGAACAAACATGATTACAATCTTTCTAAATAAGTCATATCCTTATCGTGAAGTATCCTCGATTGTGAACCTATTTATGATACATTGTGCTAGAAATACTATCACTCATATTCTTAACAATTTAAGAATAATATTTCTAATAAAATATCAATGGACCTTTTCTATTTCACATAAATATATTATGTAAACGGAAAAGTGAAAATGCATTTTATTAATAAAACATGTACAAGATATATACTAAATGATATGCTCTAGGGTATACTACTAACATCTTTTACACCTTTCAGCCACATTAGGGACTATCTCCCTTCCATAGCAGCTTAGTCTGACAAATTCCTTTTCATACTCTGCCACTGTCAGCTGTCTTTGCCTCAGGTTAATGAACTCTCTTCTTCTCTCTTCCAGGTATACACTACCCACATACTTCTTCTTGAATTCTGAGAGGAAGAAGTCCCAAGTTATTAGTTCTAGCTGCACTTCACTAGACACTTTATCCCACCATTGGTAGGCATCATCTTGTAGCAGAGATATAGTAGCTTCTAGATTTTGCTTTGGAGTGCAGTGGAGTTACTTTAAAACCCTTCCTATTCTGTTCAACCAGTTTTCGGCTGCAATAAAATCATCTTCTCTCTTACCAAAGAAATATATTGCTCCAAATTTTCTTAATCTTTCCAGATGTGATTTCTGCTGTGGAGGTAGTGGTGTTGGCATTACCCTAGCCATTTTTCTGAAAAACTCGGCCATTTGCTAGAACATGGCTTGTGGAGGTTGAGCAGGCTCTACTGGAGCTGGTGGAGCAGGTTCTCCCCTACCCCCAGTCTCAGCTACTGCAGGTGGAGCATGACTCTCCACTTCCTCCTCAACTACCCTCTGAGATGTGGGGTCCCTATGCTAATCAAAATAACAAAGACAAACAGATCTGCATTAGTATCACCTCGACTCTTACAAATGCAATGCATGGTATGGACTCGATTTAGACCCAAAAACGCCTAAACCGTGCTTTGATACCACTAAATGTGATACCCCTTACCCATCTACAACATAGCCGAGTAAGATATGTCACACAGTGTACCTGAACACCCTATTTTATTTTAATCATTTTTTTATTCTTCCTTAATTTATTTTTATTCATAGTTATGAAGTATAATTTTGAAGTAGAATTCATTTAAGTCACTAATTGAAATCATAAATTTATTTGAGGGTTCACAAATTTTATAGAAAATCCGACAGAGTACCGGCTAAAAATGGAGAAAACAGTTCTTCAGAACCTGTGGAAAACACTTCCAATAAGTTTTCAATCATTCCCAAACTCCATTTTATTAACAAAGTCTCAATATTTCTCAACAATATTTCCATTTCTCATTCATTCATTTCACATGATATTCATATACAAGTCATAAATAAATACTCAATTTTTTCA
This sequence comes from Hevea brasiliensis, assembly GCF_030052815.1. Taxonomy (NCBI): domain Eukaryota; kingdom Viridiplantae; phylum Streptophyta; class Magnoliopsida; order Malpighiales; family Euphorbiaceae; genus Hevea; species Hevea brasiliensis. Next base: position 35,198,769 of record NC_079499.1, on the reverse strand, counting down.
TTTATAAACACAAATTTTCACTATTTGTATTAATGCCAAAATATACTACACAGAACTCAATTATACATGAGAAAATAAAAGTTAATTACAAAATACCAAAATGAAACCTAGTGTCCTACCAATGCACTGAAGTCGGTGAGGTGACACGAACACTATACAGAACTGTAGATGGCCTTACCCAATCTATGGTCTACTGGGCTCTCTGTCAGTCTCTCCAAGGCCTATGTGTGGCAAAAAGCAAGGCGCTAAGCAATAATTCTTAGTGGTGCCAATAATAAAATAAAAAGAACTAAAAGATAATAAATATACAGTGAATGTATTGATGTCTCATGCAAATAAATTTTTGATAATTATTTATAGTCTTATTTATTTTGTACTTGTTATATTCATTATTTCATTAAATTTATCAACTTTCATTTTTGGTTGCCCAAGTAACCTATACTGGATGACTGGACTGGATAAACGGGTAAACTGGCACTGGGTATCAAGTATCTCAGGCCGTCACACCATCGGTCACATATGTATCTCTTGGTGTGTAACAGAACAGCTAATAAGCTATAGTAAACATTAGGTACAAGGCCAAGTATCATCACAGAATCAGAATGGTTAAAAGCCATAAAATCACAGAATGGCATAATGCCATATGCAGTACTGCTAACTAAACCCTATTGACTTGCCAACCTATCTAAACTAATCTTACTAGGTGTACTAGGGCATGTTACATTTTTAAGTTTTATAATTCTTGAATTTGAAGTTTAAGTGTTACTATTCATTTTATTAGTCAACTAAAATGTTGACTTTTGCATAGACAATAGGTATATTGGTTTTAATATTCCCAACATACCACATTTTGCATTCTAAAGTTGTTAGTATTGGTTGCCAATACCATTTCAAAGCTTAGTGTTAGTTATTCACAATTTTTAGATTTCAAGCACTAAGTTTACTATTCCATTGGTCATTTGTACAGTAGGAATTTGGAAAATTTATTTTCATAAAAGTTGTTCCTTATTGTGTCTAGTTACATTTCTTTTTTTGAATCACTCCATTTAGAGTTTTGTAGCTCAAGTTATGGCCCAAATACCATAACTGGCCAGATTGCAAATTTTCCAATTTTTTTGGACAGAACCAAATCTACAGTGTTTTATACATTGACTGCAGGTCAGTTTTTGAACATGTTATGATGAAAATTTGGGTTTGGTTTTTTCATGAAAATTGTATGTCTATATCCCAGCTTTCTTATGGTAAAATTTCAGGTCAATTGGACCTCTCTACACTGAGTTATGACTAAATGAATAAACACTATTCATTTGGTCATTTTGCCCAGGCAGAAGGATTAGGGCAATTTTTAGGTTAACTTGGTTTGGTTTTCTGGATAGAGTTTCTTCACCAATTTTGTGCTATTATGTGTATAGATTCATGTCTAATTGACCTTGCACCAATTAAACCTATACAACTCCATTTATGGCTACCCAAACCTGCTAGACTCACGACCAATCCTGCAAGTCACCAAGGGCAGCATGCCGAAGGTCAACTCCAACATCCTTACTCACTTCAATTCCTCCTCACACACATTCAAATGGTCACTAATTGACCATTAAAAGGTTAACATACCATTACATGAGCAAACCCTAATGTTGTTCAAGTGTCCACATTTTTTTCAAGTTCATTCACGCATTCCACTTGCATTTCACTTACACAAACATATTCAATCACTCATCTCATACCAAGGGCAGCTCATAACCACTTTGCTATCAAGTAAAATTATCAAACCCTAACGAACCCTGAGCTGCTGAAATTATAGGGGTGCACACACACACATTTTAATTTATTTTCTTACATTTTTTACTTGTTTCATGCCATTAAACATGAATTAAATCAAAGGTAGTAAGAGTTTGGACACTAACCTCTTTGCTAACTATTCCAAGTCTCCAAAACTTCCTTCTTCCTTCTTCTTTTTGCTGGCTAGAGGATGTTCAAGTTGCAAGATCAATTTTTTGTGAAGCAAGGTTGTGGTTTCAAAGTGATTTGGTGGGTGGTTTCAAGCTTGCCTTAAGCTTTCATGGAGGAATGGGTTAGGGAAATGGGTTTTTGGCTAGTCTTTGGTTTGGGGAAGAAACAGATTACTTTTGTTAATTTTTACCTCATTTTACCTCTTTTTAATTAGTTTTTAATAGCTTGTTCAAATGTGATTGGTGGGAGCACTTTTAATGACCTTATGGTGATGTCATAATTGACATTTTCTTTCATTTTCTTTTCCTTTCTTCTATACTCATTTTTAATTTAATTTTTAGCAATATTTATTTACATTTCATGTCATAATAATTATTTACTTAACTGTACAAGTCGGCAAAAAAAAATCTCTGAAGATGAAATGACCAAAATACCCTCTATTTGGCTTAACAGACTAAAATTGTTTGTACCAATTGAAAATTTTATCTAAGCATTTTCTTGGCACTCTAATGCCTTAGAAACCTCAATGACCCTTCTCTGGAGTCCCAAAAATTATTTTATGAATTTTCTCCTGGTCTAGGGCTCCTAGTTGCGAGGACCACAACTTCCCACTGGGTTACCCATCGCTAGGGCACCGGCTCATTTAACTTGGTTGTATTTTATTTCTAAAATTTTTCCTAAATTTTTCTTATTAATATTTGAGTTAATTATGGTTCCTCACTTTAGTTTAAATATTTTTCCAGACGTTCTAGCTATCCAGACCGACACTGGTCACCGGAACAATAGAATGTATGGAGTTGCCACAGGGAGGGTGTTACAGCCCATATAGGTCATATTAATGTATTTTGTACATTATAAATATTTATTATATTGTAATGTAAATTATGAAATTGTATTTAATATGTATATGATGTAAATTAATAAATTGGCTATTTTATATGTAATGAGGGTTGTAAGCTACTATAAATTAAAATGGATGAAATTTTTGAAATTGTGATGGAAAACATGAATTGAAATTTATGAGATGATATTTGAAATTATGAAAATGATGATGTTGAACAAAATGACATTTGGGATAATGAGTTGAAATTATTTGGTTATGATGAATATGGATGAGATTACTATTGGAAAATATAGTTGAAATTATTAAAGGAATAAAGTAAGATAAGATAAGGTGCTCCGGCATAAAGCGTAATAGTCCTTACTCGGTTACACTGTGGACCGGATAGGGACATCACATTTAGTAATGAGGCCATCGTGAAAGACCGATTGGTATGCCATAAAAGTGGTAAACCCTCGCTTAGGATGGACGAGGCGAAAAGCTCCCTAAAAGATGGGAAACTCATCCCACATCGGAATGCGAGTGGAAGGTAATGATATATAAAATGGGGGAACTAATCACTAGAGGTGCCTTTTGGTGGAATGGCCTAGAGAGTTGGAAGAACTCCAAGGTTAAGCGTGCTCGCTTGAGAAAAATCATAGGATGGGTGACCTTTTAGGAAGTTCTCCATTCCACCTGTGGGACAAAACTGTGAGGCTTATGGCCAAAGCGAATAATTCCTTTAGTGGTTAGAGCCTGACCATTACAATTGGTATCAGAGCTGGATGCTCCCCCAGAATGGTGCATCGAGCAAGGATGCTTAAGTCTTAAGGAGGAGGAGAGGCAGTCCTGAAAGATCAATTGGTACGCCACAGATGTGACACCCCTTACCCGTCTACAATGTAGCCGAGCAAGATATTCCACTCAGTGTGCCGGAGCACCAATTCATAATTCCCTTTCAATTTATCCCTTTTAATTCATTTATTTACAATTTTTGATAAAGCTAAATTTTTTCGCAATTTTTACAAAAAATCCGGCAGAGTGCCGGCTGTAAATTGGAAAAACAGTTCTTCTGAATCTATTAAAAAACACTTCTAATATAATCATAATTTCAATCTCAGTCAACCACCAACATACTTTCAACAATTTCTCAAATTACTTCAGTATCTTAAAATTCAATTCATTTCATATCACACTCAATTCAATGAGAAATGCTCACATTTAATACTGAACATAGTTCATAGATAATTACATCAAAAACATAATTACATGAGTTTAAAATATACATTACAGAAGTTTACAAAATATAAAATACCGAAATAACAAAAGTGGCCTAATGTCCTACCAAATGCACTACAAATGTGAGGTGACTCTGGACTCTGTGTGCAGATCTGAAAGCTCACCCAGTATGAGGTCTGCTGGACTCCCCAGCTATGTCTCCAGTACCTGCGCATGGCAAAAGCGATGCGCTAAGCAATTCTACTTAGTGGTGACAATATAAAATAAAATAACTAATATAACATAAATATGCAGAATGTATGTTTGCGTTTTAGGTAGACTTAATTTCTGGCATTTATTGCAGCATAATTCAATTAAAATTTTGTAAGATTCATTATCATTTCCCGAGTAACCCATACTAGTCGACTGGACTGGATAAATGGGTAAACTGGCACTGAGTACTAAGTACCTCGAACCATCACACCATCGGTGATATTGTGTCTCCCGGTGTGCAACAGAACAGCTAATAAGCTGTAATAATCATCAAGGATAAAACTAAGTATAATAACTCAATTAACATAGCCAAAGGCTATTTTATCATAAAATGGCACGTGAGGCCATAAAACATAGAATGACATGAAGCCATATGCAGTACTGCTAACAGAACCCTATTGGCATGCCAACCTATCCAAACCAATCTTGCTAGGTGTACTAGGGCATGTTACTTTCTTAATTTGTACAATTCTTGAAATTTAAGTTTAGGTGTTACTATTCATTTCATTAGTCAACAAAAATGTTGACTTTTGCATAGACAATAGGTACATTGGTTATAATATTCCCAACATACCATATTTTACATTTTAAAATTATAGGTATTGGTTGCCAATACCATTTTCAAGCTTAATGTCAATTGTTCAAAATTTTCAGATTTCAAGCTTTGTGTTTACTGTTCCATTAGCCATTTTTGCAGTGGGAATTTGGCAAAGTTGTCAACATGAAAGTTGTTCCTTATTTTGTCTAGTTACATTTCTTTTTTTGAATGACTCCATTTGGAATTTTGTATCTCAAGTTATTGCCTAAGCACCATAACTGCCCGAATTGCCAACTTCCCAGATTTTTTTGGACTGACCAAATTTACAGTGTTTGGGTAGTGACTGCAGGTCACCTTTTGAACATGTTATGGTCAAAATTTGAGTTAGGTTTCTTCATGAAAGTTGTAGGTCTATGTCTCAGAAATTGTTTGGTAAAATTTCAGGTCAATTGTACCTTTCTACACTGAGTTATAACCAAATGAATAAATACTGTTTATTTGGTCATTTTGCCTAGGCAGAATACAGGTCACTCAGATTAGGGCAATCTTTATGTCAACTTAGTTTGGTTTTATAGGCCTAGTTTCTTCACCAAAGTTGTGCCATTATGTTTCTAGTTTCATATCCAATTGGCCTCGCACCAATTGAACCTCTACAACTCCAGTCATTACTGCCCAAACCTGCTGGAGTCATGCCCAGTCCTATAGCTCACCAAGGGCAGCCTCACTAACTTCAATTCTCACTACACAAACTACTTCATTTCTGATTCACACACAGCCAAATGGTCAATAATTGACCATTAAAACTCTCTTTCACCAAATACATGAACAAAGTCTCAATTTGGGTCCAAACCCTAGCTCAACTATCTCAAACCATGCATTTTAACTTGCATTTCATTACTCCACTTAAGAGACTAATACTAAGGGCAGCCATACTACCATTTTAGTCCCATGAAATCATCAAAACCTTACCACATCCAAGGCTACCGAAAATGTGGGATGGGCATACACTTGTTATTTATTAAATTTCTTTGTAAATTTAAACTCAATCATACTCCTCCAACATGAATTGAAAGAGAAAAGCAAGTTAAGTCACTAACCTCTAATGGAGTGAAATTCAAACTTGCTAGGGTTCTTCTTTTTCACTTCTTTTTGCTCCCAAAAGATTCACGAAGATGAAACAACAAGTTTTTGTATTAGGAAACTTAGGCTTTAATGGGTGAGAACCATGAAAATCAAGCTTTGTAAAGCTTGGCCATGGTGAGGCTATGGTGCGGCAAGGAAGAAGAGAGGGAGAACAAATGGTTGTTCCATAATTTTTGACTTCTTTCCTTTATTTTTAGTGTATTATAATTGTATTTCTTAAGTTCTAATTAGCCAAACATTTTAATGACCCCATGCTTACATAATACTTATGTAATAAAGCTAAATTTCTTTCATTTTCTTTTCTTTTCTTTCCTTTCCTATTCATTTTTAAATAATTTTTCATCAAAATTTGTTCATATTTTATGTCATGTAATTTATTTACATAAATGGACAAGTTGGTAAAAAATCATCTCTGAAGACGAAATGACCAAAATGCCCTCCGTTTGGCTTAACGGACAAAAATTGTCTGTACTGATTGAAAAATTTTCCTAAGCATTTTCTTGGCATTCTAATGCCATAGGAACCTCAATGACCCTTCTCTGTAGTCTTAAAAATTATTTTATGAATTTTCCCTTGGGTCTAGGGCTCCTAGTTGTGAGAACCGCAACTTCCCACTAGGTTACCCATCGCTAGGTTACCCATCGCTAGGGCACCGGCTCATTTAACTTGATTGTATTTTATTTCTAAAATTATTTCTAAATTTTTTTATTAATATTTGAGTTAATTATGGTTCCTCATTTTAGTTAAAATATTTTTCCAGATATTTTAGCTGTCCAGACCGGCACCGGTTGTAACACCCCCATTTTTATAGCCTAATATATTTCACTATTCCGGTGGCCGGAGTCGGACAGGACAATTAAGGGGATTAGAACCACACTTAAGACAACTGGATAAGTTATAAACACAAATAATTAGTAATTGCCAATTAATTAAGTATAAATAAGAAAAACAGAACATAAGAAGTTAAACGAGCCGAGAGTCACAGTCATGGGTGACCTTCTCAGGAACGACTGCGAAGTCGATTTAAACTCAAATTTGGAACAGTAAAATGTGATGCCGCGGTCCTTAGGACCATTACGAACACAGTGGAAAAGAGAAAATCACGAAAAAGAACTGTTAAGCCAGCCAAATAATTAAGTCAGGGAGCTGAAAGAAAATGAATTATTTACAAACCGGGTTGAACCGGCGAGGGGCAATTTGGTCAATTGACCCCGAGAGCTGACTCCTAACCTAACTGTCAAATAAAATCAGAGGAAAGAAAATTTTGGAATTAAGAATTAAATTAAAGAACTAATAGAAAAAAAAAAAGAGAAAATGAAAAAGGTGTAGGGAGATGACATCATGCATGATGCCATAAATCCCATAGTTAATAATTTGATTAAAATGGATTTTTCGGTCTTCCATAAGACAAATTACATAAAAGAAATAAAAAGAAAAAAAAAGGTAAAAAGTCATCTTCCTCATCTCACTTGCCGCCCCATCTCTTTCTCCATTCCTTCACCATCTTCCACCATTGTTAAGGGAAAGAAAGCCTAAATTTGCCTATTCTCTTCCATAAATTCACAAAGTCCCAACATTAAAAATTCTCTTTACATGTTGAGGAAGCATTAGAGAGTAAAAAGAAGAAGGAAAACTTGAAGAAAGGGAAGCCTAAAAACCCTCCAAGCAAGGTTAGTAATGCAAACTTCAAATTTTTAGTTTAATTAGTGCGTGTATAGCATCAAGAACATAGAAATAAAGTTAAAATGAAAAGAAAAATGTGTTGAGGAACTAAACTGAATTTTGGCCAGCTTGGGTTACTATTATGGATGTGCTAATGAGATTGGTATGCTTAAATGTGGTTAAATGCAACAAGTTAGTAAGTTAGGGTTTTGAGACACTTAGGGTTAGTGGCAAAAATGTGAGAAACTTGTAAATGGTGTTTTTGACCTAATGTGAAGTGAAAAATGGTCATTTGTGACCAAATGAAGTGTGTTGGAATGGTTGGTGTTAAGGCCAAATTCGGATGGAGTATGGTCATACTGCTGGCAGCATGACCAAATTTCCTTTGAGGGACCAAAAATGAAATTTTACAAGTCCAATTGGTATGGGACCAATTGGGAATGAAAATAGACACTAAATGACACAATTTTCATGTAGGAAGCATACCCAAAAAGTGACCAAAACCTAGTGAACAAATTAACCAAAGTTAGAAAATTGCAGGCTGCCCTGTATAAACTAACTAAATGAACAGTGTTTGTTCATTTGGTCATAACTTAAGCTAGCCAGATCTAAATGACCTGAAATTTTACCGGTGGTTAGATGAGATATAGACCTAAAACTTTCATGAAGAACACAAACCCAAATTCTACCAGAAACCAAGTCATTTGGCCACCCCAAGTTGGTGACCCAAAACTGCCAACACCAAAAATTGCCTAGAATTCTGGGTTGAATCCAATCCGGCAGCCATGGTTCAAATGGCTATAACTTGAGCTACAAAACTCCAATTAGAGTGATTCAAAAAGGAGAATAAACTTAAGACAATAGGGAACATGTTCCAATGAAGGAAGTTATGCAAAATTCTAACAGAAAAGTGACGAATGGAACAGTACAACCTTAGACTCCAAAACTAAAAATTTTCAAATTTACCTAAAAGACTTAGAATTTGAATAAACAACCAAAACCAACAAATTTAATGACCAAAATGTGGTATGTGGGTGAAGTTGGAATTCCCATACTTATTAAGCCTTAGAAAGTCAACAATTTGACTTGAATAGTGTAGTGAATAGTAACCCAAAACACAAAAATTTCAAGAACGTCGAGTTTAGCACATTAGAGCTAGGTAAAAGTGAAATTAAATTTATTTTCGGATTTATGCTAAGTTATGGTACTAAAACACTATGAAACTGTGTGTTTCAGCTGAAAAAGACTTGGAAGGTCTGAGAGACTAAGTCAAGGCCTAGAGGCAACTCACGTCAGGTTTGTGCGCAATAAACCTTATTTGAGCATTTTGTTATTAAAAATTGATTTAGTATAATTTATGAAAATTTGATGTTAATCATAAATTGTGTTGCCACCTTGTGAATGAAACTATGACTTTGGAAATTTATTGGATTTCTCACAAATTATTTGATTAAATTGTTTTGAATTGATTTTGTGTTCACACTTAGCATGACAGTGCCTTATTATTCCTCCTCCATTTATGGGGTGAGATCGATTATTTTTCCTCCCTCTCTGGTTTACCAGTTGAGGTTGTAGATCGGATGAGTACTCATTAGCTAGCTAGCCACCTCCCTCATTGATTTTGATTAGTGGGGTTGTAGATTGCTTTGTCGTGATGTACAACACGACATTGATCAGAAATTTTGTGTTATGGCTTAAGTTGTGTATGACTTGGCAACACTGTGTTTATTGAATTATTTGACTAAATTGTGTTATTATGAGCTTTGATAATTTATGAAATGTGATTGAGAAATATTTAAATTGTGTTTTGTTAATGAATGATTTATGTATTGTATTTAAAATTTTTATTGTGCACCACAGAGTATTTTTATACTCAACGATAGCTTATTTTGTTATCGCAGATAAGAGCGAGGAGAAAGCAGCAGAGTGAGCTGCTACTGATATTGAGGACTACACCGATATTTTTGTACGGATATTTTTTATACCCTTGTGGTTATTTTGATGTAAATATTACACTGTTTTATGTATCAATATAAAGTTGAGCAATTGTATAATAAATTGTAATAATATTATTTTTGGATTTCCTTTTGTAAATTAAGGTTTGTATTTGTGAATTTCACACTTTATGCACTGTGAATGAAGTTATTAAATATTTTGAGATGATAAACTTTGATTGGATTATGGAATTATTTTGAAGTGGATTGAATTGAGTTGATTTGAGATTATTTGGAGGTTGGGAGTTGAGAAAATTATTGAAAGTGTTTTTTTTTTCAGGTATTTGAAGAACTGTTTTCTCCAAATACAAACGTAACTCTGTCAAAATTTTTATAAAATTTGATGAAAAATTAAAATGGACAAAATTTTTTACTAGTATTTAAACTCTGAATAAATGATTTTAATCCCTACCAAAATGCTCACCACTTCCAAAATGTAAGAAAATTGTTTTAAAATCCCTTGTAGGGTACTTAATGAGTTATCGGTAGGTGAAGTTCGATAGTTCATTAGGTATTCTACAGGATCATGTTATGCCTTACAGAGAGATAAGGTGTAACACCGGTCACCGAAACAGTAGAATGTACAAAATTGCTACAGGGAGGGTGTTACAACTCTTCCCCTCTAATTTAAATTTCATCCTCGAAATTTACCTAATGCAAACAGTTGAGGGAACTATTGCCTCATCATCTCTTCACTTTCCCAAGTTACCTCTTCGATGTTATGGTGCCTCCAAAGCACTTTCACCAGTGGAATCTACTTATTCCTCAACTCTTTCACTTCCTGGGCCAGGATCCGTATTGGTTCTTCTTCATATGTCAAGTCCAGTTGTACTTTAATTTCTTCCATGGAGATGACATGTGAAGGATCTGAGCGGTATCTTCTTAGCATAGACACATGGAACACATTGTGGATGTTGTCCAGCTCTGGTGGTAAAGCTAGCCTATAGGCTACTTGTCCCACACGTTCAATGACTTCATATGGGCCAATGAACATAGGGCTCAACTTACCTTTTCTTCCAAACCTTAGTACTTTCTGCCACGGTAAGACTTTGAGAAACACTTTATCGCCAACTGCATATTCTATTTCTTTTCTCTTCAGGTCGGTATAGGATTTCTGTCTATCTGAGGTAACCTTCAAATTTGCTTTGATTATTTTCACTTTCTCCTCAGTCTGTTTCACCAGGTCTGGTCCCACTAGCTTATCTTCGCCCAATTCAGTCCAACATACGGGGGTTCTACACTTCCTCCCATACAGTGCTTCATATGGGGCCATTTGAATGCTAGCTTGGTAGCTATTGTTATATACAAATTCTGCTAGTGGGAGGTATTTATCCCAACTCTCCTCAAACTCAATGACACAACTCTTCAGCATATCTTCTAGGATCTATCACATAATTCACATTGTTACTATCATTTCAATTTATTAATTGTGAAAATTCAATTAGTTTTCTTTTGGCTTACCTAGATTACTCGTTCCGACGTCCATCCGTCTGAGGATGAAAAGCCATGCTATAGCGGAGTTGTGTGCCTAAGGCTTCTTGTAACTTTTTCCAAAATCTCAATGTAAACCTTGGGTCTCGATCAGATATGATGGAAAGTGGGATCCCATTGAGTCTAACTATCTCATTGATATACAATTCTGCTAGCTTCTCCAGTGAGTAGTCAGTCCTAACTGGCAGAAAATGTGTTGACTTTGTCAATCTATCCACTATCACCCATACTGCATCATGCTTCTTCTTGGTGAGAGGTAGGCCACTAACAAAATCCATAGTGACCGAGTCCCATTTCCATTCAGGTATGCTTATAGGCTGTAGCAACCCTGATGGAACTTGATGTTCTGCTTTAACTTGCTGAAATGTCAAACACTTAGTCACATAGTCAGCTATATCCTTCTTCATACCAGGCCACTAATAATGAGGCTTCAAATCATTATACATTTTTGTGCTTCTCGGGTGCATAGCATAAACACTAGTGTGTGCTTGTTTCAGAATACTAGTCTTTAGTTCCCATTATCTGGTACACACACTCTTCCTCTGTAGTATAGACACCCATCCGCTTTCATCTCATAATCAGTTTCCTTTCCCTCTAGAATTTTACCCACAATAGCCATTAATTTTTCATCTGCCTTCTGCCCATCTTGTATCAGCTGTAGTAGGTTTGGTCTCACTTGTAACTCAGCCAAAATAGCTCCATCTTGAGCTAAGGACAGACGGGCATTTAGTGATCTTAAAGCTGTGATGGACTTTCTGCTCAAGGCATCAACAACTACATTGCCTTCCCAGGATGGTAATCTATCACACAATCATAGTCCTTTAGGAACTCAATCCATCGCCTCTGTCTAAGATTGAGCTCCTTCTAGGTTGGCAAATATTTTAGACTTTTACGGTCTGTATATATGTAGCATTATTCACCATATAAATAATGCCTCCATATCTTCAGTGTGAAGATAATTGCTGCTAACTCCAGGTCATGAGTAGGGTAATTCTGTTCATGTGGCCTTAACTGCCTGGAAGTATAGGCGACCACTTTCCCCTCTTGCATCAATACACACCCTAACCCATTATGCGAGGCATCACTGTAGACCACAAAGTCTTTTCCAGACACTGGCTGTGTTAACACTGGTGCTTTTGTCAACATAGCCTTCAGCCTCTCAAAACTGGCTTGGCACTTATCATTCCAGCCAAATTTCACATTCTTGTGTAACAACTTGGTTATTGGAGCAGCTATAAGAGAGAATCCCTTCACAAATCTTTTGTAATACCCAGCTAGCCCCAAGAAACTTCTGACCTTAGTTGTATTTCTGGGAGGCTTCCATTCAGTCACTGCTTCTATCTTTTTGGGATCCACTCTAATCCCCTCTGCTGATACTATGTGTCTAAGGAATGAGATTTCACTCATCCAGAAGTCACACTTGGACAGCTTAGCATACAGCTTCTTTTCTCGCAGGGTTTGCAAAACAATCCTCAAATGTTCATCATGTTCTTCTCTTGTCTTGGAATACACCAGAATATCATCAATAAAGACCACTACAAACCGATCTAAATATGGATCGAAGCTACAATTCATAAGGTTCATAAATGCTGTTGGTGCATTTGTTAACCCAAACGGCATCACTAGAAATTCATAATGCCCATACCGGGTTTTGAATGCAGTTTTTGACACATCTGCATCCTTTACCCTTAACTGATGATACCCTGATTTGAGATCAATTTTTGAAAATACACCGGCTCCCTTTAACTGATCAAACAGATCATTAATTCTAGGCAACAAATATTTATTCTTCACAGTTACTTTGTTAAACTGCCGGTAATCAATACACAATCTCATGGTTCCATCCTTCTTCTTTACAAACAACACCGGAGCTCCCCATGGTGACACACTGGGGCGTATGAACCCCTTATCAAGTAACTCCTGTAACTAAATTTTTAACTCCCTCAATTCAGTGGGTGCCATCCTATATGGGGCAATAGAAATTGGTGTTGTACCTGGCATTACTTGAATAGCAAATTCGACTTCCCTTTCTGGTGGTAAACCAGGCAATTCTTCAAGAAATACATCTAGGAAGTCTCTTACTGTGGGCATATCACACAGATTCGGCTTAGCCTGCCTAGTATCAACCATGTGTGCTAGGTAAGCTTTACAGCTTTTTCTCATCAGTCTTTTTACAACTGTGGCTGAGATAACATTGGATAGGAAATCTATCCTTTCACCCACAATAGTAATCTCATTACCCTCAGAAGCTTTCAGAGAAATCCTCTTTAATTTCCAATAAACTATTTCCTGATGACGTGACAAACAGTCCATTCCCAAAATCACGTCAAACTCGTGGAAGGGTAATTCAATTAGGTCTGCCGAGAATTCATACCCTTGAATCCTCAAAGGGCAACCTTTATACACCTTATTCACTACCACACTGTGGCCTAGTGGATTTGTGACCAGAATGTCTTGATCACTCTCCTCTACTGAAACTCCCCTCTCTATGGGTAGTTTGATGCAGATGTAAGAATGAGTGGATCCTGGATCCACCAATGCATGCACAAATGTGTTGTAGAGGAAGAACGTACCCCTGATGACATCCGAGGCATCTTGCTCCTCCTGAGCTCTGATGGCATAGGCTCTGGCAGGTACTCTAGCCTCTGGCCTCTCAACTGACTCAGATGCAGGCCTCAATGATGGACCAGCTGCCTCAAATTTATCAGGCTTCCTACCCTTTTGTGGTGCAGAAGCAAGTCTGTCTGCTTGTGTTGGAGCAGCTGTAGTAGTCCTTTTCGTACAAGTTTTGATCTGATGTTCTGTAGATCCACACAGTAAGCACGCACCAGTCACTCGCCAATAGCCCCCCTTATGCCACTTCTGGCAGTACGGACAGGCAGAAGATGCTGGGGCTGGTCCCCTGAACACCATCCCTGGAGAGCTACCCCCTGATGGTGTGGACTGGCCTCTCCGAGGTGTAAACTATGATCTGGGCCCCTAGGACTAACCCTAACCTTGTAGTTGTCCTGAACCCTGAGCAGGAGGACCGTTACTCTTCTTACTGGGAGCAGAAAATGAACTGGACTGACCTGGACCCCTCTTCTGCTGTCTTTCCCTTCTATTTTGCTCATTTATTCTGACTCTTTCTACTTTCGATGCAGCATCTACTAATTTGACAAAATCTGTGATCTCCAATGTTGTTATCATGACTTCAATGTTGTCATTGAGCCCTTTTTCGAACCTTCTGCACCTCTCTGCCTCTATAAGGACTATCTCCCTCCCATACTAGCTCAGTCTGACGAATTCTCACTCATACTCTACCACTGATAGTTGCCTCTATCTTAGACTGATAAATTCTCTTCTTCTCTCTTCTAAGTATACTTTACTGACATACTTCTTCCTGAACTCTGTTAAAAAGTAATCCCAAGTGATTTGATCCGGTTGCACCTCACTTGTGACTGTGTCCCACCACTAGTATGCATCATCCTGAAGTAGAGACACAGCACCCTCCAGGTTCTGCTCGGGGGTACAATGAAGTTGTTTTAGAACTCTGATTGTTCTATCCAACCAATTTTCAGTTGTCATGGGATCATCCTCCTTCTTCCCAATGAAATCCATAGCCCCATGTTTTCATAGTTTCTCTAGATGGGATTTCTGTGGTACTGGTGGAGGTTGTGGCTGTGGTTGTGGTGGTGTAATTTCCCCCATCATTTGCTAGTAAAACTCGGTCATCTGTTGAAATAATATAAACTGAGGTTGGGCAGGTGCCTCAACTGTCGGTGGAGTAGATTCTCCTCTGCCCCTGATTCAGCCCTTGGTGGTGCATGACTCTCCACCTCTTTATCAACTACTCTTTGAGAAGCAGGGTCCATATCCTGATCAAAATAACAAACAAACAGATCTGCATCAGTGTCACCTCAACACTTACAAATGTAATGCAATGGTATGCACTCTATCTAGGCCCAGAAACGCCTAAATCGATGCTCTGATACCACTAAATATGACACACCTTACCCATCTACAGTGTAGCCGAGCATGATATGCCATTCAGTGTGCCGGAGCACCAATTTATATTTCCCTTTCAATTTATCCCTTTTAATTCATTTATTTATAATTTTTGATAAATCTGAATTTTTCTACAATTTTTATAAAAAATCTGGCAGAGTGCCGGCTGTAAATTGAAAAAACAGTTCTTCTGAATCTGTTAAAAAACAATTCCAATATAATCATAATTTCAATCTCAGTCAGCCACCAACATACTTTCAACAATTTCTCAAATTACTTCAGTATCTCAAAATTCAATTCATTTCATATCACACTCAATTCAATGAGAAATGCTCACATTTAATACTGAACATAGTTCATAGATAATTACATCAAAAATATAATTACATGAGTTTATAATATACATTACAGAAGTTTACAAAATACAAAATACCAAAATACCAAAAGTGGCCTAATGTCCTACCAAATGCACTGCAAATGTGAGGTGACTCTAGACTCTGTGTGCAGATCTGAAAGCTCACCGAGTATGAGGTCTGTTGGACTCCCCAACTATGTCTCCAGTATCTGCGTGTGGCAAAAGCAACGCGCTAAGCAATTCTACTTAGTGGTGACAATATAAAATAAAATAACTAATATAACATAAATATGCAGAATATATGTTTTCATTTTAGGTAGACTTAATTTCTGGCATTTATTACAGTATAATTCGATTAAAATTTTGTAAGATTCATTATCATTGCCCGAGTAACCCATACTAGTCGACTAGACTGGATAAATGGGTAAATTGGCACTGGGTACTAAGTACCTCGGACCATCACGGCACGATCACATTGTGTTTCCCGGTGTGTAACAAAATAGCTAATAAGCTGTAATAATCATCAAGGATAAAACTCAAGTATAATAACTCAATTAACATAGCCAAAGGCTATTTTATCACAGAATGGCATGTGAGGCCATAAAACACAGAATGGCATGAAGCCATATGCAGTATTGCTAACAGAACCCTATTTGCATGCCAACCTATCCAAACCAATCTTGCTAGGTGTACTAGGGCATGTTACATTCTTAATTTGTACAATTCTTGAAATTTAAGTTTAGGTGTTACTATTCATTTCATTAGTCAACAAAAATGTTGACTTTTGCATAGACAATAGGTACATTGGTTATAATATTGCCAACATACCACATTTTGCATTTTAAAATTATTGGTATAATATTGCCAACATACCACATTGGTATTGGTATTTTTTTAATACCATTTCCAAGCTTAATGTTAATTGTTCAAAATTTTCAGATTTCATGCTTTGTGTTTACTGTTCCAGTAGTCATTTTTGCAGTGGGAATTTGGCAATGTTGTCATCATGAAAGTTGTTCCTTATTTTGTCTAGTTGGATTTCTTTTTTTGAATGACACCATTTCGAGTTTTGTAACTCAATTTATGGCCAAAACACTATAACTAGCCGGATTGCCTACTTCCTAGATTTTTTTGGACTGACCAAATCTATAGTGTTTAGGGCAGTGACTGCAGGTCACTTTTGAACATGTTATGGTCAAATTTTGAGTTAGGTTTCTTCATGAAAGTTGTAGGTCTATGCCTCAGCTATTTTGTAGTAATATTTTAGGTCAATTGGACCTTTCTACACTGAGTTATGACCAAATGAATAAACACTGTTCATTTGGTCATTTTGCCTAGGCAGAATGCAGGTCACCCAGATTAGGGCAGTATTTAGGTCAACTTAGTTTGGTTTTATGGGCCTGGTTTCTTCACCAAAGTTGTGCCATTATGTATCTAATTTCATGTACAATTAGCCTTGCACCAATTGAACCTCTACAACTCCAGTTATTGCTGCCCAAACCTACTAGACTCATGCCAAATCCTGCAGCTCACCAAGGGCAGCCTCACTAACTTCAATTCCTACTACACAAACCACTTCATTTCTGATTCACACATAGCCAAATGGTCAATAATTGACCATTAAAACTCTCTTTCACCAAATACATGAACAAAGTCTCAATTTGGGTCCATACCCTAGCTCAACTATCTCAAACCAGGCATTTTAACTTGCATTTCATTACTCCACTTAAGAGAATAATACTAAGGGTAGCCATACTACCATTTTAGTCCCATGAAATCATCAAAACCTGACCACATCCAAGGCTGCTGAAAATGTGGGATGGGCATACACATGTTATTTATTAAATTTCTTTGTAAATTTAAACTCAATCATTCTCCTCCAACATGAATTGAAAGAGAAAAGCAAGTTAAGTCACTAACCTCTAATGGAGTTAAATTCAAACTTGCTAGGGTTCTTCTTTTTCACTTCTTTTGCTCCCAAAAGATTCACCAAGATGAAAGAACAAGTTTTTGTGTTGGGAAACTTAGGCTTTAATGGGTGAGAACTAAGAAAATCAAGCTTTGTAAAGCTTGGCCATGGCGAGGCTATGGTACGGCAAGGAATAAGAGATGGAGAGAAGATGGATGTTCCAGAATTTTTGACTTCTTTCCTTTATTTTTAGTGTATTATAATTGTGTTTCTTAAGTTCTAATTGGTCAAACATTTTAATGACCTCATGTTTACATAATGCTTATGTAATAAAGCTAAATTTCTTTCATTTTCTTTTCTTTCCTTTCCTATTCATTTTTAAATAATTTTTCATCAAAATTTGTTCATATTTTATGTCATATAATTTATTTACATAAATGGACAAGTTGGTTAAAAATCATCTCTAAAGACGAAATGACCAAAATGCCCTCTGTTTGTCTTAACAGACTAAAATTGTCTGTACCGATTGAAAAATTTTTCTAAGCATTTTCTTGGCATTCTAATGCCATAGGAACCTCAAGACCCTTCTCTGTAGTCTCAAAAATTATTTTATGAATTTTCTCTCGGGTCTAGGGCTCCTAGTTGCAAGAACCGTAACTTCCCACTAGGTTACCGATCCCTAGGGCACTGGCTCATTTAACTTGATTGTATTTTATTTCTAAAATTTTTTCTAAATTTTTCTTATTAATATTTGAGTTAATTATGGTTCCTCACTTTAGTTAAAATCTTTTTCCAGACGTTCAAGCTGTCTGAACCAACACCGGTCACCGGAATAGCAGAATGTACGGAATTGTTATAGGGAGGGTGTTACAACAGAAGTGGTAGACCCTCGCTTAGGATGGACGAGGCGAAAAGCTCCTTGAAAGATGGGAAACTTGTCCCGCATTGGAATGGGAGTGGAAGGTAATGATATATAAAATAGGGGAACTAATCACTAGAGGCGCCTTTTGGTGGAACGACTTGGAGAATTGGAAGAACTCCATGGTTAAGCGTGTTCGCTTGAGAGAAATCTTAGGATGGGTGGTCTCTTGGGAAGTTCTCCATTCCACCTATGGGACAAAACTGTGAGGCTTATGGCCAAAACAGAGAATTTCTCTAGTGGTTGGAGCCTGACTGTTACAAAAACAAAGTTTTAGGTCTTTGTCTTAGGTTTCCAAATCTTTTTGAATCACTTCGTTTGAAGTTTTCTAGAAGAAGTTATGACCTGTTAAGTATCCAGAGGTCATGAGGCAAGTCTACAGGATTTCAAAATTCCAGCTTTGTCACTACTAACTTGTCCTAATAATTTCTCTAAATTCCCTTAAGTTCTAGGTTCTGGTCAAAAGAGAAAATTTTTAGTTCTATGTCTTTTGGGAATTTTGACTCTGGAATTACTATATTTGTAGCTTTGTCCCTTGAGTTATGTCATTTTTACCAAAACTGGTCAGGTACCCAAAATTTAGGATTTTCAGGTTTGGTTCTGATACAGGGTAGATCTGCAGACCTAAATTTATCTAGTAATTTGGTTGGGTTAAGTTCATAATTTGGCCCTAAGTTCTTCATATGAAATGTTTTCCTATGTCTTAAGTTTCCCTAGGTTTAAGAATAAGGTTAATTGGAGTTTTTTACAGTAAGTTATGCTCAAATTATTGAGCACTATTCAAGTGGTCATTCTGTCCCAGTCTAGAATGCCACATCTAGATTCAAGCCACTTTTAGGGTAAGCTATGGTCAGTTTCTAGGCAACCTTCCTTCACGAAATCTCTAAAATTATGGCTTAGGTTTTATCTCCAATTTATCTCACACCAATTGGAGCTATGTAGCTCTACTTATGGCCACATAAACACATTGAGCTTAGGGGTCTAGAATCCCTACACAGAAGTTACACTTCTAATTTCACAATTCAACTCCACAACCAACTTCAAAACTCAGCCAATTTTCATCAAATGGTTAATATTTGACCTCAACAACATAAATTAAACATTCCAGTGCAAAACTCCCAAATTTCCCCTCAAAACCCTAGCTTTTAATTCACAATTTATGCAACACATGCAACACAACGTGCCTTTCATATTTCTCACTTCACCAAAGCTAGAATCAAAAATTTAATTCATCAAAGCATATCAAATCCTTACTTTCACAAGGCTAGTCGAATTTCATGTCATTCAAACATCCATCAATTCTATCATTTTTCATTTAATTCTATTATATTTTATCATAGTTTCAACACTAGAAAAAAAAAAAAGAGCAAGGGATTTAGCACTAACCTCACTTGCCCAATTCTTCAAGCTTATAATCTTCAAGATTTCTTCTTTCTTTTACTTCAAATCACTTCTCCAATATCAATTAGCAAGGTTTTATGTTGGTGGATATAAAAAATATGGAAGGAATTAAAGAAAAATTGGAGCTTTGGAAAGCAACAATGGAGGAAGGCAAAGGGAAGAGTGGGACAGCACATGTGAGGAAGAAAGATAAGAAGAGAGCTTTTTATTTTAGGGTTTTGTCTCTTACTTATATACTTATCCACTTTTTTAATTTTATTTTTATTTTATCATGCTTATGTCATAATTTTAATTAAGTTTTTTTTTTATTTCTTTTCTTTTCTTCTTTTATTTACACATTTTTATTTAATTTTTCATTAAAATTTCTTAGAATTTTATTACATTAATTTCACTTAATTTAATTAACATTTTGGTTAAAAATCAACTCTAGGGGTGAATTGACCAAAATGCCCTTCATCGGGTCACAGTCCATCTTTTTCATTAATGCCGATATTTTCCATAACCCAATGGTTGTTTGATTTTAATTCAGCTTATTTCCAATTATTTTTTTAATTTCATTTTTAGTCCTTAGACTGGCTTTGAATAGTACTATTCACTAAATGAAAATGGTACTATTCTGTGACACTCCTTCCTCGTCTACAGTGTAGCTAGGCAAGATATGCCACACAGTGTGCCGGAGCACCAAATCATATTTTAATTGAATTTACCCTTTTACTTTCTTTTATTTTTTTTTTATAATTTTTTATTAATCTGAATTTTTCACAAATTTTATAGAAAATTCGGTAGAGTGCCGGCTATAAATTGGAAAAATAGTTCTTCTGAATCTATTAAAAACACTTTCAATATAATCATAATTTCAATCTCAGTCAACCACCAACATATTTTCAACAATTTCTCAAATTACTTCAGTATCTTGAAATTCAATTCATTTCATATCACACTCAATTCAATGAGAAATGCTCACATTTAATACTGAATATAGTTCATAGATAATTACATCAAAAATAAATTACATGAGTTTATAATATACATTACAGAAGTTTACAAAATACAAAATACCAAAATACCAAAAGTAGCCTAATGCCCTACCAAATGCACTGCAAATGTGAGGTGACTCCTGAACTCTGTGTGCAGATCTGAAAGCTCACCCATTATGATGTCTGCTGGACTCCCCAGCTATGTCTCTAGTACCTGCGCGTGGCAAAAGCGATGCGCTAAGAAATTCTGCTTAGTGGTGGCAATATAAAATAAAATAACTAAAATAATATAAATATGCACAATGTATATTTACATTTTAGGTAGACTTAATTTCTGACATTTATTGCAGTATTATTCGATTAAAATTTTGTAAGATTCATTATCATTGCCCGAGTAACCCCTACTAGTCGACTGGACTGGATAAATGGGTAAATTGGCACTGGGTAGTAAGTACCTCCGACCATCACACCATCGGTCACATTGTGTCTCCCGGTGTGCAACAGAACAGCTAATAAGCTGTAATAATCATCAAGGATAAGATTCAAGTATAAATACTCAATTAACATAGCCAAAGGCTATTTTATCACAGAATGGCACGTGAGGCCATAAAACATAGAATGGCATGAAGCCATATGCAGTACTGCTAACAGAACCCTATTGGCATGCTAACCTATCCAAACCAATCTTGCTAGGTGTACTAGGGCATGTTACATTCTTAATTTATACAATTCTTGAAATTTAATTTTAGATATTACTATTCATTTCATTAGTCAACTAAAATGTTGAATTTTGCATAGACAATAGGTACATTGGATTTAATACTCCCAATATACCACATTTTGGATTCTAAAATTGCTGGTATTAGTTGCCAATACCATTTTTAAGCTTGATGTTAATTGTTTAAAATTTTCAGATTTCAAGCTTTCTGTTTACTATTCCATTAGTCATTTTTGCAGTGAGAATTTAGCAAAGTGGTCAACATGAAAGTTGTTCCTTATTGTGTCTAGTTAGATTTATTTTTTTGAATCACTCAATTTGGAGTTTTGTAGCTCAAGTTATGGCCTAAAAACCATAACTGGCCGGATTGCCAACTTCCCAGATTTTCTGGACTAACCAAATTTACAGTGTTTGGGGCAGTGACTGTAGGTCACCTTTTGAACATGTTATGATCAAAATTTGGGTTAGGTTTCTTCATGAAAGTTGTAGTTCTATGTCTCAGCTATTTTCTGGTAAAATTTCAGGTCAATTGGACCTTTCTACACTAAGTTATGACTAAATGAATAAACACTGTTCATTTGGTCATTTTGCCCAGGCAGAATGCAGGTCACCCGGATTAGGGCAATCTTTAGGTCAACTTGGTTTGGTTTTATGGGTATGGTTTCTTCACCAAAGTTGTGACATTATGTGTCTAGTTTCATTTCCAATTAGCTTTGCACCAATTGAACCTCTACAACTCTAGTTATTGCTGCGCAAACCTACTGGACTCATGCCCAATCCTACAGGTTACCAAGGGCAGCCTCACTAACTTCAATTCCCACTACACAAACCACTTCATTTCTTGTTTACACATAACTAAATGGTCACTAATTGACCATTAAAAATTACTTTCACCATTACATGATCAAAGCCTCTATTTCATACCCAAACCGTAACCCTAACATCTCAAATCATTCATTTAACTTGCATTTCATCATTACACTTAAGAGACTAATGTTAAGGCAGCCATACTACCATTTCTAGTTCCATGAAATCCTCAAAACCTCACCATATCCAAGGCAGCCAAAAATTGTGGGATGACATACACATAATATTTATTCCATTTCCTTGTAAATTTTGCATTTAATTCACTCCCTTAACATGAATTAGAAAAGAAAACTCAAGTTTAGTCACTAACCTCTAATGGAGTGAAATTCAAACTTGCAAGAACTCTTCTTTAACACTTCCTTTTGCTCCCAAAAGTTTCACTATGAGGAAAGAATAAGATTTTGTGTTGACAACTTAGGGTTTGGTGGGTGAAAAACTAAGAAAATCAAGCTTTGGTAAGCTTGGCCATGGTGAGGCTATGGTGCGGCAAGGAAGGAGAGAGGGAGAGCAGATAGTTGTTCCAGAATTTTTGACTTCTTTTCTTTATTTTTAGTGTATTATAATTGTTTTTTTTAAGTTCTAATTGGCCAAACATTTTAATGACCTCATACTTAC
Source organism: Hevea brasiliensis (assembly GCF_030052815.1). NCBI lineage: Eukaryota > Viridiplantae > Streptophyta > Magnoliopsida > Malpighiales > Euphorbiaceae > Hevea > Hevea brasiliensis. The sequence continues at coordinate 35,175,932 of NC_079499.1, read as the reverse complement.
ATAATGCTTATGTAATAAAGCTAAATTTCTTTCATTTTATTTTCTTTCCTTTCCTATTCATTTTTAAATAATTTTTCATCAATATTTGTTCATATTTTATGTCATATAATTTATTTACATAAATGGATAAGTTGGTCAAAAATCATCTCTGAAGAGGAAATGACCAAAATGCCCTTCGTTTGGCTTAACGAACCAAAATTATGTGTACTGATTGATTAAATTTTCCTTGTGTTTTCTTAACATTTTATTATTATTGGAACCCCAATAATCCTTCCCTGAGGTCCCAAAAATTATTTTATTAAGTTTTCTCAAGGTCTAGGGTTGCTAACGGCCTTCACCGTTACTTCCCTTTCGGGTTACTCATCGCTAGGGTTACGGCTCGTTTAACCTTAGTGTATTTCATTCCTAAAAATTTTCCTTGATTTTTATGAGCATCATTTAGTTTATTTATAACTCCTCACTCTAGTCTATTTATAATTTCAAACATTCTAGCTATCCAGACTGACATTAGTCACCTAAACAGTAGACTGTACAGACTAGCTAAAGTGAGGATGTTACAACTCTTCCCCTCTAATAAAAATTTCATCCTCAAAATTTACCTGATGCAAACAGTTGAGGGAACTGTTACCTCATCATTTCTTCACTTTCCCAAGTTGCCTTCTCGATGTTGTGGTGCCTCCAAAGTACTTTCACCAGTGGAATATGCTTATTCCTCAATTCTTTCATTTCTCGAGCCAAGATCCGTATGGGTTCTTCTGCATATGTCAAGTCCGGTTAGATTTCAATCTCTTCCATGGAGATGACATGTGAAGGGTTTGAGTGATATCTTCTTAACATAGAAACATGGAATACATTATGGATCTTATCCAATTCTGGTGGTAAAGCTAGCCGATAGGCCACTGGTCCCACATGTTCAATGACTTCATATGGGCCAATGAACCTAGGGCTTAACTTACCCATTCTTCCAAACCTTAGTACTTTCTTCCACGGTGAGACTTTGAGAAACACTTTGTCGCCAACTGCATACTCTATCTCTTTTCTCTTCAAGTCGGCATAATATTTCTGTCTATCTGAGGCAGCCTTCAAGTTAGCTTTGATTATCTTCACTTTCTCCTCAGTCTGTTTCACCAGGTCTGGTCCTACTAGCTTATCTTCGCCCAATTCAGTCCAACATACTGGGGTTCTACACTTCCTCCCATACAGTGCTTCATACGGGGCCATTTGAATGCTAGTTTGGTAGCTATTGTTATATACAAATTCTGCCAGTGGGAGGTATCTATCCCAACTTCTCTCAAACTCAATGACACAACTCCTCAGCATATCCTCCAGGATCTGGATTACTCATTCCGACTGTCCATTCGTCTGAGGATGAAAAGCCATGCTAAAGCGGAGTTGTGTGCCCAAGGCTTCTTGCAACTTTTTCCAAAATCTCGATGTAAACCATGGGTCTCGATCAGATATGATGGAAAGTGGGATTCCATGCAGTCTAACTATCTCACTGATATACAATTCTGCTAGCTTCTACAGTAAGTAGTCAGTCCTAATTGGCAGAAAATGTGCTGACTTCGTTAATCTATCCACTATCACCCGTACTTCATCATGCTTCTTTTGGGTGAGAGGTAGACCACTAACAAAATCCATAGTGACCCGGTCCCATTTCCATTCAGGTATGCTTATAGGCTGTAGCAATCCTGATAGAACTTGATGTTCTGCTTTAACTTGCTGACATGTCAAACACTTAGTCACATAGTCAGCTATATCCCTCTTCATACCAGGCCACCAATAATGAGGCTTCAAATCATTATACATTTTTGTGCTTCCCGGGTGCATAGTGTAACACCTCTCATCCGTCTACAGTATAGCCGAGCAAGGCGTGCTACACAGCGTGCCGGAACACCTAATATGTGATTATTTCATTTCCTAAACCCAATTTGATTTTAAGAAATCTTTTATGTAGTATTCATATCATGCTGATACTATTTTCATACTTTGATAAAATCAGTGTTTCAAAAATGGTAATAAAAATTTGGCAAGGTACCGTCTGTATTTCGGACAAACTGTCCTTCCAAACCTGTTGAAAATAGTTTAATATGATAATATCAAAATCTCAAATATTTCACTGTCTCTATTTCTCAGTAAAATCAATAGACTTTTACAGTCATTAAACAGTTCCATAATACAGTCCATAATAATTCAAATATATCAAGAAAATCTTCATATTATTTAATATGTACAAAATTATTACAAACTTTAGAGCTTTCATAATATTATAAAATACAAGACCGAATTTCAAAAATACAACAAAAGTATAAAATACAAGATATCCTAAGTCCTACCATGTATGCAATGCAATGCAGATGACTCTAGACTCCTGTGCAGATCCGATGTCTCACCCGGTCATAGGTCTACTGGGCTCCCCAGCTGTGTCTCCAATACCTACGCGTTATAAAAGCAATGCGCTAAGTAATTTTTCTTAGTGGTGCCAAATGTAAAGAAATATACACTAAAATAAAGTAAATAAAGTGTTTACGAATTTTTGGTGGTGCTGTATGTCAATAGACTGAATTTAGGTATTTGAATTTAATAGTACTTGAATTACTGCCCGTGTAGCCTATATACTGACCAGAATGGATAAACGGATATACAGGCACTGGGTACCTAATACCTTGGGCCGTCACACCATCGGTCACAAAGTGTCTCCCGGTGTGCCAATAGTGTGGCTAAAAAGCCATATAGTCAATCTGGCGATAAGCTAAAAATAAATACATAATATGTATAGCCGTAGGCTATTAAAGTCATAGTGCAGCATAATAAGCCGTAAAAACACAGTATGGCATGAAGCCATTTACAAAACAGCTGTCAGAATCCTATTGGCATGTCAACCTATCCAAACTAGTTAACTAGGAAAACTAGGGCACATTATAAATTAATTCTTTAATTTTTCAATTTTTAGAGTTTACTAACTATTATGTAATTCATAAGTCAATGCATATGTTAACCTTTTTAGGTACTATGGATAAGTTATTTCTAACATCAACATGTCACATATTGTAATTCAATATGCTGCCAATATAGTGCAATTTACCATTTTTACAAGTTGGCATTCATTGCCAAATTGCTTCAAGCATTATTGTATGTAAATGTCAAATTCTCAATTTTTGGTGTGCTAGATTGGTCTAGCTTAAAGTCCTATTTCTCTTGGTTTTTAGCTTCTAGTCTAATAAACAAAATTGTAGCTCTATGTCTTATTGCATGCGGGGAAAAATTTCAGGTCATTCTAAGTTGTATAGACCAAGATATGGTCAATTTACTAAAGCTAGACAGATTGCACCTTTACTGCAAAATTTGGTCAATTTTAGGTCACTTTTAGTTCTGGCAGTTTTTGTACCCGAACTTATGCAAGCTATTTGTCTTGGTTTTGGTCATTTCTGGGCTTTGGTGTCTTCATAAGAATTGTAGCTCTATGTCTAAGCTATACATGGTAAAAATTTCAGGACAATTGGACCTGTTTTGATTGAGTTATGGTCATCCTAATGATTATTGTTCATATAGTTAAAAATCAGGGTTGCAAGGTTGCTATTCCTAATTTTAAAGTCAGTTTCTAGGCAGAATTTTGGCAACATTTCTACATGAAAGTTGGCCTATTTGGTGTCTAGTTTCACCCTCCATTGGCCTCATACCAATTGGGCTTATAGTTTGGCACTTATTACCCAATTAAGGTACTACCATCAATACACAACCTGCACAAAACACTTACACTTCCAATTTGATATTCTTTCTCCTCCTCATTACTTCAATATTCAATCAATGGCACTTCCATATATATATTGTACACAATTCCAGCAAACAATTTTGGGCAGAACATTCAAGTGCTCACTGCACACAATTCATCATTAAGTTCAACATTCACTTCCACCAAAATTCAATATATCTCCATATCAATATTACACATACACTTCAATATACTCATACTTCAATATCAATTGCACATGCTGTCCACAATTTAACACTAGCATATTTCATTAATAAACTTCATATTTACACACAAATTCATGATTTAATAGGCTGCCAAACATGGCAGTTTGCCCAAAGCATTAAGGTTCCATTTCACACCCTTAATTCAAGCACTACATGCACATACTTAGATTTTAACTTACTACATCCTCCATTTGAGTTAATCAACCTTAATTTCCATCCATTAGAGGTAAGAAAAACTCAAATACAACACATATTCATGGCTGCCAAAAATGGACCATTTCATTTCTCAAGATTTTCTTCATTTCTCTTCACCAAAATGCTCACCTCAACCTAAACACAAGGTTTACTAAAGCAAGGAAGAGGTTTTGGACACTTACCACTTGAAAGCATTCCCAAAACCTGATCAAATCATTCCTTTCTTGTTCCCAAGAACTTCCTTAAGTTGAGTGTGCAAGCTCTAATGAAGAAATTATGGTGAAAGATGGCTTGAAGATGGTTGCATGGTGGTTGAACAAACTTCGGCTATGGATGATTCATGGTGTTTTTCCATTCAGCTAGTTCTTATCTTTGAGGTTGAAGATGGTAGTTTCAGTCCACTAAAGCTTAATATGGGTCCCTTAAGATGTCACTAGTGGAGCACTAACTTGGTTAAATAATTCATTAATCTTAATTTCTTTAATTTTGCTCATTTGCCACTAATCTTTTACTATTTACATAATGTATTTCATTTTAATTTTTTATCATATTTATAAAGTGCAATATCATTTATTTTTAATGGAAATTGAGATCAAAAGGTAGCTCTTGGTGTCAAATGACCAAAATACCCACTTCGAGTCATATTCTCGATTTTTCGATAACACCGATTTTTATCTATTTCTCGATTTTTCGTTTTTCTTTGTACTTATTTATTAATTTTTCTTTGATATTTCTAGCATCAATTACATTTTAATAAATCTTTATTTATGTTTCAAAATTAAATTGCGAGGGTTCCCCGTGGTCCTGGGGTCAGCAACGGCCTTCCCAGTGCGGTCACCCATCGCTGCGGTGCCGGCTCGTTTGACTTAGCTTCATTTTCTCTCTTTCACTTTTCTTTGATTTTTCTTGTATTTTACTTTTATTTATTTCATCATTATATGTCTTTTCACTATCACTGAAGTGTAGTTCTAGACATCCTGACTTGCCTGGACTGATATTTGGCCACTGGTGCAACAGAACGTACAGAACACTTACAATGGGGATGTTAGACATAGCATAAACACTAGTGTGTGCTTCTTTCAGAATACTACTCTTCAGTTCCCCATTATCTGGTACATACACTATTCTTCTGTAGTACAAATGCCCATCTGCTTTCACCTCATAATTAGTTTCATTTCCCTCTGGAATTTTACCTACAATAGCTATTAATTTTTCATCTGTCTTCTGCCATCTTGTATCTGCTGTAGCAGGTATTGAAGGAACAGAAGCGTGAAAAATAGAAGTTTATACCATTGAATTCAAAAATTTTCACTTAGGGTCACATGCACCATGAAAGATTTATTTTTATCTACTTGATTTCAATGATAAACAACATATTAAAACTCTTTTAATATGTGTTTGAATCTGTATTTGCCATTTAAGATTTTAAAATTAATTAGATTAATTTTAGAACCCTAGATTAAATCAAGAACGATTACACTAACCTCTTGATGCACTGCAGCGTATTTGCGCCTTTGAGATTTGTCTTCAGGATACCAAATGTTGTCCCTCTAGTTTGTCCACAACAAGAACACCTATTGCAACCCTTGAATAGCTTCTAAAGCTTTTTCTATTAATTAGAAATTCAAGTTCTGCCTTTTAAGAGATTAGAGATGCAAACAGGACACTAGAAACAATTTCTAGTATTTTTAATTCAAGAGATTGATGGCTAATCTCTTTGAATTGATGAGAGATGAAGAGGAAGAGAGGGAGAGCTTCAAAATGGCGTGACAAAGGAGTGTGGCTGCTGGTTGTATTTTATTTTCTCATAACAACACTTATATAGCTAAGTTAACACATTAAACCCTTGTCACATGTCACACTTTGATTAGCTCTAGGTTTAAATGACCCAATCACATTGTGCCAAGTGTCAAACCTATATTTAATCTTAATTTTAATCATCTTACATGATTAAAAGACATTTGGAAAGCTTATGTGTAATGTGTCACCATCTCATGGTGCCACGTGTCACACTGTGAAATGACCAAAATGCCCTGTGTCTTAATTTTGATTTCTCAACCCAAAATAATTATTTCTTTTCTTCTAATTAATTTATATCAAATATAAATTAATTAATTAATCTCTATTAATTAATTTCTCATTAATTAAATTCATATTTAAACACTTTAAATATAAATTTAACTTACACTATACATCCAATAATCTAGATTTGGTTTCAAGTTATGCTAGAGACTTTGCAATCTAATTACAAACCAAACCTATTTAATTAATCAATTAAACTATTTAATTAATTAATTAAATCATATTTAATTAGGTGATAACTTGTGTATGTGTGTGACTTACTAGGCTCATTACTAATTGGCAATGAGATATGATATCAAGTCTTAATATCATCAGAACTCTTTCTTACCATAAATGATTTCTCTAAATCATTTTATGCACCTCATAGACCATGGTTAACACCTAGCATAGCACGCCATGGCCACCCAATTAGTAATAAGGTTTACCTTAAATTAACCTATAATCATATGTTACCATGTACTAGAATCTCTCTGTTACAAAATCCCAACTCAAGCTGGAGTCATGGTTTATGTCAAACTCCATTTGCTATGAATATTATGTTCTCTTTTAATTCCAGTTCTTGATTAAAAAGATTTTCTCATCAGAAACTCTTTTCTGATTAAATCTATCTGTCCTAGCCAGGAACTTGAAACATCAAGAACAATTAAATGAACATAGGATTTTATCTCTATTTACTTAGAGGAACAGATTCCATCTTGATCAACACCTACCTCCATATATAACTAGTAAAAGCTAACACATGCCCATATACCCATACACAGTACAAGTATGAAAGCAGTATCAAACTCAAACTACCTATATACAAGATAACTGTGCTATCTCAGGTCTAAAGATTATATGCACTGATATGATTTATGACAAAACATTGACAAGAGTAAACTTCATGTGCTTGCCATAAGTGCCACTGGTTCGGCCTACTGATCATGTATAAGTGCTTATCATGTTTGCCATATGGCATGAGACTCACCATTCCATCTTATTTATATCTCATATAAATAACTTGGGAACAAACATGAATACAATCTTTCTAGATAAGTCATGTCCTTATTATGAAGTATCCTCGATTGTGAACCTATTTATGATACTTTTTGCTAGAAATAACATTACTCATATTCTTAACAACTTAAGAACAATATTTCTAACAAAATATCAATGGACCTTTTCTATTACACATAAATATATTATGTAAACGGAAAAGTGGAAAAGTCTTTTATTAATAAAAATATGTACAAGATACATACTAAATGATATGCTCTAGGGCATACTACTAACAATCTCCCACTAGCACTAGAGCCATTCATTACAATATCTTAGACTTATCTTCTCAAGATGTCGGTCTAGCTGAGTCTGTGATATAGGCTTAGTGAATGGATCAGCTGGATTTTCAGCTGATGCTATTTTCTACATGGCTACATCGCCTCGCCCAACTGTTTCTCTGATAATGTGGTAGCGCCTTTCTATGTGTTTGGATTTTTGGTGAGACGTTGTTTCCTTAGCCTGTATAGTGGAACTATTCCTTAGACGTTGTTTCCATTGTTGTCACAGTGTAGTGGAAATGCTGACTCAATGGAAGGAACTACTACAAGTTCTATCATGAACTTCTTTATCCAAATAGCTTCCTTTGCAGCATCTGATGCAACAATATACTCAGCCTCTGTAGTGGAATCTGCAGTCGTGCTCTGTTTGGAACTCTTCCAACTGACTGCACCTCCATTACAAATGAACATATCCAAATGTAGACTTTCTATCATCGATATCTGATTGGAAATCAGAATCTGTATAACCATCCAGTTGCAAGTCTCCACCTTTATAGATCAAGAATAAATCCTTAGTTCATCTCAAGTACTTAAGGATATTCTTGACAACTATCCAGTGTTCCAAACCTGGATTGGATTGATACCTGCTAGTCAAACTAACAGCATATGCGATATCCGACCTATTACACAACATTGCATACATTAAACTTCCAATACCTGAAGCATATGGAATCCTAGCCATTTTATCTCTTTCTTCAGGTGTCTTTGGAGACATCTCTTTAGAAAGATGGATACCATGTCTCACTGGTAACAATCCTCTTTTGGATTCAAGCATGTTAAACATCTTTAACACCTTTTCCAAGTATAGACTTTGGGATAAACAAATTATTCTTTTCGCTCTATCTCTATAGATGCAAATCCCAAGAATATAGGTTGCCTCCCCTAAGTCTTTCATGGAAAATGTATTTGATAACCATACCTTTACAATTATCAACATACTTGTGTCATTACCCATCAACAGTATGTTATCCACATATCAGACAAGGAAAGTGATAGTACTGTCACTAACCTTCTTATATACACATGGCTCATCCTCATTTTTGATAAAACCAAAGGATTTAATGGCTTCATCAAAACGGATGTTCCAACTCCTCGAAGCTTGTTTCAACCCATAAATGGATCGCTTTAGCTTGCATAGCTTGGAACCATCTTGGGATTCAAAACCCCTAGGTTGTTCCATGAAAATTTTTTCTTCAATGTATCCATTGAGAAAATCTCATAATCATAGTATGCAGCTATTGCTAATAGAATCCTAATTGATTTAAGCATGGCAACAGGCGAGAAAGTGTCCTCATAGTCGATTCCTTGCCTTTGGCGAAGCCCTTTCGCTACTAGCCTTGCCTTATAGGTCTCTACATTTCCATCAAAACTAATTTTCTTCTTGAAAACCCATTTGTTCCCTATAGGTACAATACCTTCAGGTGGGTCAACAAGATCCCAAAATTGATTCTTATACATGGAATCAATTTCAGATTTCTTAGCATCAATCCATTTTGAAGAGTCTATATCTGATATAGCTTCTTCATAGGTAAGTGGATCATCTCCATGATCTAATTCTTCATGAGTAGACAACTCTTGTTCTTCTTCATAAAGGAAACCATATCTCACTGGTGGGTGAGATACCCTAGTTGTTCTACAAGGAACAACTGTAGATGTTTCATCAATGGGTGTAGGTTGACTAGATGGATCTATATCCATCTGATCTGTTGGTTGGTCAGAATTCTCCAATTCCAACTCTATTTGTCTTCTTTTGCCACCTTCTTGAACAAATTGTAGTTTAAAAAATGTGGCATCTCTACTTATCACAACCTTTTGTGAAGTAAGCAAATAAAAATAATATCCAAAATGTAACACCCCTAAGTTCGGTAGTGCGTTCTACTGTTCTAGTGACCAGTGTTGTTCGGACAGCTAGGATGCCTAGAACTACACTTAGATATGAATAAGGAGACGTAAAATAATGAAATACAAGAAAATACAAGAAAAACAAAAGAAAAATAATAGCAAATAACTATAACCAAGTTAAGCGAGCTGAGAACCCTAGCGATGGGTGACCGCACCGGGAAGTCACGGCGTGGACCGTTGACTAGCCCTGGACTGCGGGAAACCCTAGAAAATATTTTTAGGACTTAAATAGACACCTATTGAAGTATAAATACCATTAGAAATATCAAAGAAAAATTAATTAATTAGTACAAAAAAAAAGTGAGAAATCAAAAAACGGATAAAACCCAGTGCTACCAAAAAATCGGGAATGTAACCCGAATAGGGGCATTGTGGTTATTTGACACCCCGAGTTGTTTTTTGACCTAAATGTCCATTAAAAAAACATGATATTACACTTGGAAAATATAATGAAAAATTGAATTAGTGGTACCTAATGTAAACAGCAAAAATAGGGTATAAATGGAGTAATTAACACTTTAAAACATATTAAATCATTAAACTATGGTGAGTGGAGCACTATGGGATTAAACAATCACTATGTGGGTAGGTGTAAACCCACTAAGCATTTCATCTTCTTCATTCATTCTTCCATGCCGAAATGAAGAGCTCCAAATCCACCATTGCCGAATTGCTTGAAGCTTCCTAATCTCCTCCATTTCCACCTCCAAACACCAAAGTCACTTCACTAATTTTGATCTCCACCTCATAAGGAAGAAGTAGATACTAAATTCAAGGGAGTTTGGTTAAGATTTAACAAGCCTCATCAATAGGTAAGTTTGTGTTTTTTATTATTGTTTTATTAAAGTTTGTAAGGATGTTATGGGCATTTGATTTATGGAGAGATTTTTGAGGTTTGATGTTTAAAGGGGGATGTGTACTTTTGGCAGCCATGGAAACTCCTTGAAGACAGTTTATTTTTGCTTGTAAATGGTGGATTAAAGGGTTGATTAAATGTTTATGTGTATAGGAAATTATTTGGGTGATGTATACTTAGTATATGTGAATGTGTATTTGAAATTTGAAGCTTGAAAATTAATGGAATGTAATGCATGAATCGGCAGCCTGGTTTGGTGAACCATAAGGATGTTATTTCATGTTTGGATTATGGAATATTAATGTTGAATTGTGATAGTTGTTATGGCAGCTTGGGTATATGTGTGATAGTGTGAGGTTGGACATGTAAATGAGCATGAATAGGTGATTAAATTATTGTAATTGAGTTTGACAAATTCTGCACTATATGGTGTATGTTGAGTGTGATTATGAGCTGCCAAAATGATCAAAAATATGTTGTAAAATATGTTTAGGTTATGGTATAAACCAGATTGGGTAAGAATGTGTAAATTGGTAAATGCTAAAAGTGACCTTTGATGAGAAATGAAGGAAATGCAATAGGGCAGTTAGGTTTTGGGCTTAGAACCTTAAGTGTGTGGCTTCAATTGGTATCAGACCAATTGGAGGTGAAACTAGGCACAAAATGTGCCAACTTTCATGAAGGAAGTTTGCCAAAATTCTGCTTGTAAGGTAGCTTGAAAAATGACCAAATCCGGATTGGTGCAATTAAGGCCTGAAAATTGACCATTTGGGCAGCAGTTAGTGTTTAGGCCATAACTCACTCAAAACAGGTCCAATTGACCTGAAATTTTGACCATGAATAGTTAAGACCTATATCTACAAGTCTTATGAAGACACCAAAGCCCAGAAATGACCATAAGCAAGTCAAACAGCTTGCACAAATTCGGGTCCAAAAACTGGCCAAACCAAAATTGACCTAAAATGACCTAAAGTGATCAATTTTGATGCATTTTGACCAGCAATAGTAAAATGACCATAACTTGGTCTACATAACTCAGAATGACCTCAAATTTTGCTCCGCATGCAATAAGACATAGATCTACAAGTTTGTAGTTTTGACCAAAACCTGAAAACCGAGGGAACTAGGTTGTCCGGCTAGGTCAAACTAGTATCCTGGAATCCAGCAAATTGCAATAAAACACAATATACATGGAAATGAGTTTGGTAACATGTACCAACCCTAAAAGACTATCGAATGTGACATATTAGTAACATTAAAACCTAATTTACCTAAAATGCATCGAGGGTCAACATATTAGGTTGACTAAGTAAATAATAGAATTCAGTGAATTAATTATCAAGCATTATCCTTAGAGACAGTTTAAATGAGTATTGAAACACTTCAAATTGTGTTTCTCAGTTAGCAAAGACTCAGGGAAAGGGAAGGAAACACTAAGTCAAGGTCAGGAGACAGTTATCAGAGGTTTGTGCACAACAGCTATTTCTTTTGAATTTTTCAATTGAAATAAATTATGACTATTTGTACATTATTGTTTTAAATTGTGGAAATGTGTTTGAATGGATACTTACTAATTGAAAAGTATTGTAAATGATTTGAAACTGTGAAAAATTGTTTGAATGATATTAATGGATACTTATTGATTGAAAAGCATTAGAAATGGTTTGAAACCACAGCTATCATGTATATTGATTGTATTCCTCGCTAGCTTGTCTAGTGGGATGAATTGAATTCCCTCTCTGGCTGAAGTATTGAGGTGTGTGCCTGTTGAGGACGAATAGAATGAGTACTCATATTATTGCTAGCTAGCTATGTTATTCCTCATTAGTCATCGACTTTTGGGACGAATTGAATACCTCATTAGCCATCGGCTTTTGGGACGAATTGAACTTTGGAACATGATTAAGCTGTGTGTGATTTATTGATATGTATTGTGAGATTGTGAAATGGAGTTTAAATTCTTATTGACATTCACTGTCTTTTGAATTTAACTATGTTTTGATTATTGAGATTTATTGTAATATTGTGAAATGGAGTTTAAATTCTTTATGACATTCATTGTCTTAAATTTAACTATGGTTTTAAGTATCCACTATTTATTTAACTTATGATTTGTGATTTAAAGTTGTATTTGGTTAATGTTGTGCACCACTGAGACAATGTCTCAGCGATATCTTTTCATTGCTGTCGCAGGTAGACAGATGGATAGGGTAGCAGACTAGGCTGCTAGTACATTCAGCGAGAGATCATCGGGTATATTGAGTATACCACATTTTGCATTTTGTACTGTAATGTATGTTCACTGTATGTATATAGTGTTTTTGGTTTTGAGCAGTTGTAAATTAAAATTGTACACTGAAGTTGTAAAATAAATTATGAGTTATTTTGGCTTGTAAAATTTGTATTGTATTTCTTTCATCTCAGTATTTGAAAAATTATTGTGGATTTGAGTTGAGAAATATATTGTGTTGTTTAACTATTGGAATTGAGATTGAAAAATCTATTTGAAGTGCTTTTTACAGGTTTTCTGAAGAACTGTTTTATCCAAAATACAAATGACACTCTACCAAAATTTTTACAGAAATTAAAACTAATTCAAATGTGTTAGCTATATCACTTCAGTTCAAAAAGGTTTTTAATACCTGTAAATAGTGCTCACCACTGTAAAAAGAAGTAAGAAAAGTTTTAAAATTCCTTGTAGTATATTTAATGGGTTATCAGTAGACGAAGTTGGTAATTCATTAGGTATACTATGGGATCATGTTATGCCTTACAGAGGGGTAGGGTGTGACACAAAACTATCTTTTGGATATCCAACAAATTGACCTTTTTCTGATCTGGTTTTCAATTTATTAGTGTTCAGCTTTTTGACATAAGCTGGACAACCCCAAATCTTAACATGCTTAAGACTTAGATTTCTTCCATGCCATATCTCATAAGGTGTGGAAGAAACTGATTTTGATGGAATCCTATTCAGAATATACAAAGCTGATTCTAATGCAAATCCCCAAAAGGAGATTGGCATATCAGTATAGCTCATCATACTACGTACCATATCCAATAAGGTACTATTTCTCCTTTCAGATACACCATTCAGCTGTGGCATTCCTGGAGGAGTCAGCTGGGAAACAATGCCATGCTCTCTCAATTATTCATCAAATTCAGTACTCAAGTATTCACCTCCACGATCTAATCGAAGAGCTTTAATACTTTTTCTTGTTTGATTTTCTACTTCAGATTTAAATTCTTTGAACTTTTCAAAGGATTCATGTTTTTATTTCATCAAATACAAATACCCAAACATTAATTTATCATCAGTAAAGGTAATAAAATAATGAAAGCCCCCTTTAGCCATTACTTTAAATGGACCACATACATCACTATGTATTAGCTCCAAAATATTTTCAGCTCTTAGTCCTTGTCCAACAAAGGGTGATCTAGTCATTTTGCCCTAAAGGCAAGATTCACAAGTTGGAGTAGGCTCAAAGCCCAATGAGGGTAGAATCCCTATTTTCTCTAATTTTGTAATCCTATCTTCTGCAACATGGCATAACATTAAGTGCCAAATATATTTTGAACTTGAGTTGATTTTCACTATGGCATTGCATTCATTTAGATCACTTGCATTCATTTTGTGTTTGTCATTATTATCCAAATAATAAAAACCATCATTCATATAACCCGAACCAACATATTTATTTCCAAAATAAATATTGCAAACATCATCTATGAACTGAAATTCATAACCATTTCTATTCAAACTAGATAGAAATGATGTTCTTAAAAGCATCAGGTACATATAAAATATTATCTAAACACAAAATATGTGCAAACATGTAAAAAGATTTAGATCCTTTGGCTAAAGCTTCAACAGTTGAGCCATTGCCAATCCGGACTCTAACATCTTGAGAACGCAAGCTGCTACTATTTGCTAGTTCCTGTATATCATTAGAAATGTGAGAACTGGCACCAGTATCTAAAACCCAAACTGTAGATGAACTATGAGTACCATCAGAATCTAAATAACAAGATATAGACATACCTTCCAAAGGTCTATCCTTCTTGTCCTTCAGAGAAGCAAGATACTATAGGCAGTTCCTTTTCCAGTGCCCATCCTTTTGGCAGTGGAAACACATTCCTTTGCGTCCATCAACTTTAGTCTTCCTTTTCTGTTTAGCTATTTTCTTAGAAAGACCAGGAATCTAAGATTTCTTTTTCTTATTGCCCTTCTTCTTGTTAGACTTTCCAGCAGAAGAAGATGCAATCAAAGCTACCTCTTTTCCTTTATTGCCTGGCATATTCTTTTGGCAATAACCAGCATGTTGAGTAAACCAGCTAAGGTGCATTCCTGTTGAGTCATATGAAAATTTGTCACAAAATTCCCAAAAGACTCAGGAAGGGACTGAAAGATCAAATCCGTCTATAGTTGGAAATCCATGTTGAAGTCAAGATGTTCCAACTGCTCAATCAGCCGAATCATCTTGTGGACATGATCCCCAACATTCCGTCCCTCAGACATCCTCATATGGAATAGCTGTCTAGATATCTCATATCTAGCATTCCTGCTGTGCTCACCATACAACTCTTGTTGGTGAAGGAGGATCTCACTCGCACTCAACATGTTCTCATGCTGCTTCTGTAACTCATTACTCATGGAAGCAAGCATGTAACACCTAGCTCTCATATCATGCTCCTTCCACTTGTCCAAAGTTTCATGTTCCTCTTGTGTGGCCTCTAGAGGTAAGCGACCAGGAACATTTGAATCTAGAACATATTCTATATGTTCAAGGTTCAGGACAAGTTTCAAATTTCTTAGCCAATCAGACAGATTAGGTCCTGTCAACCTATTGTGATCAAGTATGCTTGCAAGGATATTGGATGGTGGTGGTTGTTCTGTGCTCATTTTTATCAGAAAATCAACTACAAAAAATAACCAGATTAATTAGTAAATGTATCATGTAATTAACCAAAATGATTATGGTCTTTTAATCAAATTGGTCCTCCCACTAACTTAGCAAATCCTACACTTCCAAAGTAAAAAACAGAAATCCTAGTTGGATGTGTTTCTAGTGGGTGATTGAATTCTTATAATTCTATTGATCATCATCAGGTACATCCATTATTGGAATTACAATAAACTATAAGTGAGCAACTCCTTGCCCATCACATCACATGTGAGGTTCAATCCTTTACCTAGCTCCTAATGCTCAAAATCTCAGGTACATCCATTATTGACTTATCTTGCATTAGTTAAGTTGATCCCATTGAGCCAGTAATTATGCAAATAATTTTAATATCCTCAGGTACATCTAATATTAGCCACCAAATCATTTACATATTTACAACATCTCATGCTTAACAATTATTCTTAAGAAAATCTCTTAAATTAATTGCATCTTATGCAATTATTTAAAATTTCTTAAAATAATTGTCCTAATAGAGGGCCTATGTTATAATTACTTTAATTATAGCATTTCCAACTTAATCATTTGTTTGGATGATTTTATGGTCATCCTAATTACTATTAAGGTCTCACTTTGCACATTATCCATTTAGCATGCATATATCATATACTGTATACATTCACATACATCTCATGCATTCATGGACAATAAATAAATATGGTATGATCATGGACTTTCTAAGGGATTTAATTCTGAGCCACCAAGAATTGAATCAGAGCATTCCTAGGTGCATTTTATTCAATCATTTTACAAGAGTTGCTGAAGGAGTACATAATCAACACTTGATTTTGAATTCCTCCCACTAGTCCCACCAATGCTCTTGACCTCCTTGAACTTCTTGCAATCCATTACTACATAGTAATCCTTGGCATACCAAGGTGAATTTACAAGAACTTAAATAAATGAAATTACAACCAAAAATTATTACAAACTTAATAATACATGCCCAAAATAAATTAAAATAAATTAATTAATTTACAATCCCAAGGAAACATAAAAGAAATAAATCCAATCACATTGGTCTTTTATAGTCCATGATCATCCATCATGCATATCACTATTTAACAATTAAATAAAACATACATTCTTAAATTAAATTGAATATCTCATATTCAACTTAAAAATCCAGATTTGAATATGATTCAAATAAATTTAAAAATTTAGATTTGAATCACATTCAAACATTTCTTAAAAAATCAGATTTGAATATTATTCAAACAACTTTAAAAAATCAGATTTAAATATGATTCAAACAACTTTAAAAATTCAAATTTGAATGATATTCAAACAACTTTTAAAATTCAGATTTGAATCACATTCAAACAATTTTTTAAAATTCTGATTTGAATCATAATTTAATTGTGTGATTAAAACTACTAATTAAACACTTTAATTAGTCAAAGAATAGGCCTTAGATCATACATCAATTGCAGAATTAAAAGCCAAATCTTGAACCACCCGTGGAAGCCAAACCATGCGCACCATTGATGGTGTTTTCTCAAGCATGCCTCCATACCTCCATTGCAACCAGCAATGGATAAATCATCTCATGATCAAAACACACAATTAAATCATATAATCAACAATCTAAATGGCAAATATAATGGCTCTGACACTAATTGAAGGAACAGAAGAGTGAAAAATAGAAGTTTATACCATTGAATTCAAAAATTTTCACCCAGGGTCACATGCACCATGCAAGATGTATTTTTATCTATTTGATTTCAATGATAAACAACATATTAAAACTTTTTTAATATGTTTTTGAATTTGTATTTTCCATTTAAGATTTTAAAATTAATCAGATTAATTTTAGAACCCTAGATTAAATCAAGAACGATTACACTAACCTCTTGATGCACTGCAGCATATTTGCGCCTTTGAGATTCGTCTTCAGGATGCCAAATGTTGTCCCTCTAGTTTGTCCACAACAAGAACACCTATGGCAGCCCTTGAATAGCTTCTAAATCTTTTTCTATTAATTAGAAATTCAAGTTCTGCCTTTTAAGAGATTAGAGATGTAAACAGGACACTAGAAACAATTTCTAGTATTTTTAATTCAAGAGATTGATGGCTAATCTCTTTGAATTGATGAGAGATGAAGAGGAAGAGAGGGAGAGCTTCAAAATGGCGTGACAAAGGAGTGTGGTTGTGGTTGTATTTTATTTTCTCATAACAACACTTATATAGCTAGGTTAACACATTAAACCCTTGCCACATGTCACCTTTTGATTAGCTCTAGGTTTAAGTGACCCAATCACATTGTGCCAAGTGTCAAACTTGTATTTAATCTTAATTTTAATCATCTTACATGATTAAAAGACATTTGGCAAGCTTATATGTAATGCCATGTGTCACCATCTCATAGTGCCACGTGTCACACTGTGAAATGACCAAAATGCCCCTGTGTCTTAATTTTAAGTTCTCAACCCAAAATAATTATTTCTCTACTTCTAATTAATTTATATCAAATATAAATTAATTAATCAATCTCTATTAATTAATTTATCATTAATTAAATTCATATTTAAACACTTTAAATATAAATTTAACTTATACTAATCAATTAAACTCTTTAATTAATTGATTAAATCATATTTAATTAGGTGTATGTGTGTGACTTACTAGGCTCATCACTAATTGGCTATGAGATATGATATCAAGTCTTAATATCATCAGAACTCTTTCTCACCATAAATGATTTCTCTAAATCATTTTATGCACCTCATAGACCATGGTGAACACCTAGCATAGCATGCCATGGCTAACACCTAGCATAGCATGCCATGGCCACCCAATTAGTAATAAGGTTTACCTTAAATGAACCTATAATCATATGTTACCATGCACTAGAATCTCTCTATTACAAAATCCCAACTCAAGCTGGAGTCATGGTTTATATCAAACTCCATTTGCTATGAATATTATGTTCTCTTTTAATTCTAGTTCTTGATTAAAAAGATTTTCTCATCAGAAACTCTTTTCTGATTAAATCTATGTGTCCTGGCCAGGAACTTGAAACATTAAGAACAATTAAATGAACATAGGATTTTATCTCTATTTACTTAGAGGAACAGATTCCATCTTGATCAACACCTACCTCCATATATAACTAGTAGGAGCCAACACATGCCCATATACCCATACACAGTACAAGTATGAAAGCAGTATCAAACTCAAACTACCTATATACAAGATAACTGTCCTATCTCAGGTCTAAAGATTATATGCACTGATATGATTTATGACAAAACATTGACAAGAGTAAAACTCCATGTGCTTGTCATAAGTGTCACTGGTTCGGCCTGCTGATCATGTATAAGTGACTATCATGTTTGTCATATGGCATGAGACTCACCATTCCATCTTATTTATATCTCATATAAATAACTTGGGAACAAACATGAATACAATCTTTATGGATAAGTCATGTCCTTATTATGAAGTATCCTCGATTGTGAACCTATTTATGATACTTTGTGCTAGAAATAATGTCACTCATATTCTTAACAACTTAAGAATAATATTTCTAACAAAATATCAATGGACCTTTTCTATTACACATAAGTATATTATGTAAACGAAAAAGTGGAAAAGTCTTTTATTAATAAAAATATGTACAAGATACATACTAAATGATATGCTATAGGGCATACTACTAACAGGTGTGGCCTCACTTGTAACTCAGCCAAAATAGCTCCATCTTGAGCTAAAGACAGACGGGCATTTAGTGTTCTTAAAGCTATGATGGACTTCCTACTCAAGGCATCAGAAACTACATTTGCCTTCCCAAGATGGTAATCTATCACACAATCATAGTCTGTCACACCCTATCCCTCTGTAAGGCATAACATGATCCCGTAGTATATCTAATGAATTACCAACTCCGTCTACTGATAACCCATTAAATACACTACAAGGGATTTTAAATATTTTCTTACTTCACTTTACAGTGGTGAGAATTAGTTATAGGTGTTAAAAACCTTTTTGAACTGAAGCGATAAAACTAACACATTTGAATTATTTGGAATTTCCGTAAAAATTTTGGCAGAGTGACATCTGTATTTTGGATAAAACAGTTCTTCAGAAAACCTGTAAAAAGCACTTCAATATATTTCCAAATCTCAACTCCAACATATTTCTCAACACAACATATTTCTCAACTCAAATCCACAGTGATTTTTCAAAGACTGAGATAAAAGAATTATAATACAATTTTTACAAGTCAAAATAACTCATAATTTACTTTACAACTTCAATGTACAGTTTTAATTTACAACTGCTCAAAACCAAAAACACTATGTACATACAGTGGTCATACATTACAGTACAAAATGCAAAATGTGGTATACTCATTATACCCGATAATTTCTCGCTGGATGTACTAGCAGCCTAGTCTGCTGCCCTGTCCGTCTGTCTACCTGCGACAGCAATGAAAAGCTATCGCTGAGACAATGTCTCAGTGGTGCACAACATTAACCAAATACAACTTTAAATCACAATTCATAAATCATATAAATAGTGGATACTTAAAACCATAGTTAATTTCAAGAAAGTAATTGTCAACAAGAATTTAAACTCAATTTCTCAATATCACAATAAATTTCAATAAGTCAGATCATGGTTAAATTCAAAAGACAGTGTATGTCAATAAGAGTTTAAATTCATTTCACAATCTCACAATACATATCAATAAATCACACACAGCTTAATCATGTTCTAAAGTTCAATTCGTCCCAAAAGCCGATGGCTAATGAGGTATTCAATTCGTCCCAAAAGTCGATGACTAATGAGGAATAACATAGCTAGCTAGCAAAAATATGAGTACTCATCCAATTCGTCCTCAACAGGCACACACCTCAACACTTCAGCCAGAGAGGGAATTCAATTCGTCCCACTAGACAAGCTAGCAAGGAATACAATCAATATACATGATAGCTGTGGTTTCAAACCATTTCCAATGCTTTTCAATCAATAAGTATCCATCAATATCATTCAAACAATTTCTCACAGTTTCAAACCATTTACAATGCTTTTCAAACAATAAATATCCATTTAAACACATTTCCACAATTTAAAACAATAATGTACAAATAGTCATAATTTATTTCAATTGAAAAATTCAAAAGAAATAGTTGTTGTGCACAAACCTCTGATAACTGTCTCCTCGTCTTGACTCAGTGTTTCCTTCCCTTTTTTTGAGTCTTTGCTAACTGAGAAACACAATTTGAAGTGTTTCAGTACTAAATTAAACTGTCTCTAACGATAATATTTGATAAATAATTCACTGAATGTTATTATTTGCTTAATTAACCTAATATATCGATCCTCGATGCATTCTAGGTAAATTAGGTTTTAATGTTATTAATATGTCACATTCGATAGTATTTTAGGGTTGGTACATGTTACCAAATTCATTTATATGTATTTTGCGTTTTCTTGCAATTTGCTGGATTCGGGGATACTAGTTTGACCTAGCCGGACGACCTAGTTTTCTCAGTTTTCAGGTTTTGGTCAAAACTACAAACTTGTAGATCTATATCTTATGGAACGCGGGGCAAACTTTCAGATCATTCTGAGTTATGTAGACCAAGTTATGGTCATTTTACTATTGCTGGTCAAATTGCACCAAAATTCATCACTTTAGGTCATTTTAGGTTCGGCCAGTTTTTGGATCCGAATTTGTGCAAGCTGTTTGACTTGCTTATGGTCATTTCTAGGCTTTGGTGTCTTCATAAGACTTGTAGATATGGGTCTTAACTATTCATGGTTAAAATTTCAGGTCAATTGGACCTGTTTTGAGTGAGTTATGTCCTATACATTAACTGCTGTCCAAATGGTCAATTTTCAGGCCTTATTTGCACTTAATCCGGATTTGGTCATTTTTCAAGCTACCTTGCAAGCAGAATTTTGGCAAGCTTCCTTCATGAAAGTTGGCAAATTTTGTGCCTAGTTTCACTTCCAATTGGTCTCATACCAATTGGAGCCACACAATTAATGTTATAGGCCTAAAACTCAAACTGCCTTATTGCAATTCTTACATACATATCAAACATCACTTTTAACACTCACCAAACTTAACATTCAAACCAACTCTGGTTGTACCACAACCTAAACATAATTTATAACATATTATAGGTCATTTTGGCAGCTTGAAATTATATTCAATGTGCACCAACAAGTGCAGAATTTGTCCAACTCAATGTACAACAATTCAATCACTAATTCATGCTCATTTACATGTCCAACTTCACACCATCATTCATGCACTCAAACCGCCATAACAACCAACACATTTTAACATCATTATTCCATAAACCAAGCATGAATTCTAGCATTCCTCAAGAGTTAGCAAACTGCCACAATGGTACACTTACATTCCATTACTTTCCAAGCTTTAAATTTCATTTTACATTTACATATACTAAGTATACATTACCCAAACAATTTCCTACACAATATAAATTTAATCAATCATTTAATTCACCATTTACAAGCACAATTAAACTGCCTTCAAGGTGCTTCCAAGGCTGCCAAAAGTACACATTCCCATTCAACATCAAAACTAAAAAATTTCTTCATAAATCAAACACCCATAACATGCTTACAAACTTTAACAAAGCAACATTAAAAAACACAAACTTACCTATTGTTGGGACTTGTTAAATCTTCACCAAATTTCTTCCTTTTTGTCCCCTATAATCTGCCCAAGAGGTGTGGACCAAGTTTAATGAAGAGAATTTATGGTTTTATGTTGAAAATGGGAGAGAATTAAGCTTTGCATGGAAAATTTTACATGGAGAATTGGGAGTGACAATCGGCCATTGTTGGAAGCTTGAAGAAAACGAGTTAGTTAGTGGAGAAATCTGCCCATTTAATGCATATTATAATCCCTTAGTGGTCCACTCACATAAGAAATTGATTTAATATTATTTAAGTGCTAATTACCCAAATTTCACTCCACTTTTGGCTATTTACATTAGGTACCCCTAATTTAATTTTTTATTATATTTTCCAAGTGTAATATTATTTATTTTTAATGGAAATTTAGGTCAAAAGACAACTCGGGATGTCAAATGACCACAATGCCCCTGTTCGGGTTGTATTCCTGATTTTTCGATAATATCGGGTTTTGTCCGTTTTTCGATTTCTCACTTTTCTTTATACTAATTATTTAATTTTCATTTAATATTTCTAATGATACTTATACTTCAATTGATGTCTCTTTAAGTCCTAAAAATATTTTCCAGGGTTCCCCGCGGTCCAGGGTTAGTCAACGGTCCACGCCGTGACTTCCCGGTGCGGTCACCCATTGCTAGGGTTCTCGGCTCGTTTAACTTGGTTACATTTCTTTGCTATTATTTTTCCTTTGTTTTTCTTGTGTTTTCTTCTATTGTATTTCATTATTTTATGTCTTCTCACTCATATCGAAGTGTAGTTCTAGGCATCCTAGCTGTCCGGACAACACTGGTCACAGGAACAGTAGAATGCACTACTGAACTTAGCGGTGTTACAATTCTCCCCCCCTTAAAATAAATTTCGTCTCGAAATTTTACACAGCATTAGTCTCTCAATTTGTGGGTGCTGTCTCCTCATATCCTCTTCACGTTCCCAAGTAGCTTCCTAGCCTGAATGATGGTTCCACAGCACTTTAACCAGGTGTATCTGTTTATTCCTCAACTGCTTCACCTCATATGCCAGAATTTTTATGGGTTCTTCCTCATATGAGAGGTCTGGATTTACCTCAATCTCCTCAACTGATAGTACATGAGATGGGTCAGATCTGTACCTCCTTAACATGGACACATGGAAGACATTGTGTATCTTTGCTAATTCTGGAGGTAATGCCAACAGATATGCCAAAGGACCCACTCTTTCTAAAACTTCATATGGTCCGATGAAACGAGGACTCAGTTTCCCCTTTCTGCCAAATCTCACAATTCTCTTCCAAGGAGAAACTTTGAGGAATACCTTATCACCCACTGCATATTCAATATCTCTTCTCTTCAGATCAATATAGGACTTCTGATGGTCTGATGCAGCCTTGAGTCTATCTCTGATCAATCTGATCTTTTCCTCTGTCTGCTGAACAATTTCTGGCCCAATCATCTTCCTTTCACCTACTTCTTCCCAACATAAGGGAGTTCTGCACTTTCTGCCATACAAAGCTTCATATGGAGGCATTCCAATGCTTGATTGGTAGCTGTTGTTATAAGCAAACTCAATTAAAGGCAAGTGAGTATCCCAACTACCTTCAAACTCAATCACACAAGCCCGTGGCATATCCTCCAATATCTGAATAACCCTCTCAGACTGGCCATCTGTCTGTGGGTGGAATGCTGTGCTGAAGTTCAATCAAGTTCCTAGGGCTCTCTGAAGACTACCCCAGAATCTAGAAGTGAACCTAGGATCTCTGTCAGACACAATTGATACTGGCACTCCATGCAATTTTACAATCTCATATATGTACAATTTAGCCAATCTTTCCAGGCTATAGTCCATCCAAACTGGCAAAAAGTGAGCAGACTTGGTCAATCTGTCAACTATAACCCATACTACATCATGACTACTCTGTGTCCTTGGAAGTCCTGTAACAAAATCCATAGTTATCCATTCCCATTTCCACTCTAGTGCTGACAAAGGATGTAACAAACCAGCTGGAACTTGATGTTCTGCCTTTACTTGTTGACAAGTTAGGCATTTGGAAACAAATTTAGCTATATCTCTCTTCATACCCATTCACCAGTAATGCTCTTTCAGCCCTCTATACATTTTAGTTCCACCAGGGTGCATAGCAAAAGGAGACTCATGTGCTTCCTTCATAATGATCTGTCTCAATTCCACATCACTAGGAATGCACATTCTGCCCTGATGTAGCAATAAACCATCATCTTTCACAGAAAATTCAGGTTTCTTGCCCTACTGGACTTCTTTCAGTAGCTTCTGAAATTTTTTATCACTTTGACCAGCCATTTTGATCTGATCAATCAACACTGGTTGTACATGCCATGCAACTACTGTCTGTCCCTCATCATCAATCTTTAAACTGGCATGCTGTGCTTTCAATTCATATACCATGGACAAAGGAGAAACTCTGAGACTTGCCATAGTCTTACGACTTAAGGCGTCAGCCACCACATTTGCTTTTCCTGGCTGATAGTCTATTAAACAATCATAGTCTTTAATGAGTTCTAACCATCTCCTCTGCCTCAAATTCAATTCCTTCTGGGTGCCTAAGTACTTCAAGCTCTTGTGATCTATATAAATGTAGCATTTCACCCCATACAAATAGTGTCTCCAGATCTTCAGAGCAAAAATAATAGCTGCTAGCTCCAGATCATGTGTTGGGTAGTTCCTCTCATGCGGTTTTCAGCTGACGTGATGCATAAGCAATGACATTCCGATCTTGCATCAGTACACAGCCTAACCCATTGTCAGAAGCATCACTATAAACTGTGTATTCTTTACCCAGAGTAGGTAAAGTGAGGACTGGAGCTTCAGTCAAACACCTCTTCAACTCATCAAAACTTTGTAGGCATTTATCAGTCCACTGAAATTTTACATCTTTCCGAAGAAGTTTGGTCAGTGGAGAAGATAACATAGAAAACCCCTTCACAAACCGGCGGTAATATCCAGCTAAACCCAGAAAACTACGAATTTCTGTGATGTTCCTGGGCGGCTTCCAATTAAGGATAGCTTCTACCTTGCTGGAATCTACCTTGATCCCTTCAACTGACACAACATGTCCCAAAAAGGAGATTTCTTTAAGCCAAAATTCACACTTCGATAATTTAGCGTATAGCTGTTTCTCCCTTAAAGTCTGCAGTACAATCCGTAGATGTCTGTCATGCTCCTCTACATTCCTCGAATATGTCAAAATGTCATTAATAAACACCACCACAAATTGATCAAGATATGGTCTGAAGATAGTGTTCATCAGATCCATAAAAGCAGTTTGAGTATTTGTTAACCCAAATGGCATTACTAGAAACTCATAGTGGCCATACCGAGTTCTGAAAGCAGTTTTTGAAATACTCTGCTCTTGCACCTTCAACTGATAATAACCAGATCGCAAATCAATTTTGGAGAATACAGCTGCACCCTTCAACTGATCAAACAGATCATCAATGCGTGGCAATGGATATCTGTTCTTTATCGTCACTTTATTCAACTGCCAGTAGTCTATACATAAGTGGAGAGTACCATCCTTCTTCTTAACAAACAACACTGGTGCTCCCCAAGGTGACACACTAGGGCGGATGAAGCCCTTTTCAAGTAATTATTGCAATTGTATCTTCAACTCCTTCAACTCTACTGGTGCCATTCTGTATGGCGTTATGGAGATTGGATCCACACCATGCATAACATTAATTTCAAACTGCACTTCTCTTTCTGGAGGTAATCCTGGCAATTCATCAGGAAACACATCTGGAAAGTCATGTACTGTAGGGATGTCCTTCAATACTGGACTCCCCACTTGGGTGTCTACCACATGTGCCAAGTAGGCTTCACACCCCTTTCTGATCATTTTTCTGGCTAGTGCAGCTGAAATGATGTTTGATGGCAATAATTGCCTTTCCCCATGTATTACCACATCACTGTACTGAAGGAGACCAAAAGTGACTGTGTTCAACCTACTGTCAATCATGGCATGATGCCTAGCTAACCAATCCATGCCCAAGATGATATCATAATCTCTAAAGGGCATTTCAATGAAATCAGACAGAAAAGTGTGTCCTTGGATCACCAAAGGACAATCTCTATATATTCTATTAACCCTGACCTCCTGTCCTAGCGGACTTGTTACTAGCACCTCAAAGTCCATTTGTGTACATGGAACAGCAATGCAATCAATGATGCTAGCACTCACATAAGAATGGGTAGAACCCGGATCAAATAACACAACCACATCTTGGTTAAAAGTTGAGAAGGTACCAGCCACAACATCAGATGTCTTGGCCTCTTCTCTCTGTCTCATTGCATAGATTCTGACTGGAGCACTGTCTTACTCTGAATGTTTCACTGTGCCTTGGCTGCCTGCTAGGCTACCTCTACCCCTGCCTCTGCCTCTGCTGGGTGGTTGTGAACTTCTAGTGATAGGGCTCAATCGACCCTTTCGCAGCAGTAGTAGGAGGTGGTCCAACTCTGCGACTCATTGCGAGTCCTTGGCAAAGTGTCCTGTGCCTCCACAGTTATAACAGGCTCCAATAGCCTTGTAGCATATCCCACCATGATTTCTTCCACAAGTTTCACATTGGTGGGGAGGGTAAGAACCTCTGGTACTCTGCTGACCAGATAGAGGAGGCTTCTGTCCTTAATATCTTCGCCTACAAGACTTCTTACCACCTCTGCCACGTCCCCCATGGTTCTTCCTCTTTCTAGTAGGACCACTGGAACTCTGTTCTACTGATTTTCCCTCTTTCTCTGTCTTCTCTGATTTCTTTTTCTCAAGAGCAGCTTCAAACTCAATTCTTTCCAACTCTAGGGCTTGAGAAACAAGTTCAGAGAAGTTAGTGTGTTTGAATCCAACCACTTGTAATCTGATACTGGGCTTCAAGCCGGTTTCAAACCTCTTGCAGCTCTCCCTGCTGGTAGCAAGTAAACTTACTGCATAATGGCTCAGGCGGGAAAATTCCCTTTCATACTCAGCCATTGATCTGCTCCCCTGTTTCAGACTTAGGAATTCTTGTAGCTTCTCGTCTACATAAGCATCGGGGACATATTTTTGTCTAAATTCCCTGAGAAAGTCATTCCATGTTAGCACTGTAGGTTCTACCAGACTATGGGGAATGGTTTTCCACCAGTCATAAGCATCCCCCTGTAGCAAAGATACTAAGTATTCAAATCTGAGCTCCTCCGTGCAATGCAGTTTCTTGAATACCCTATCCATCCTCTCTAACCACTGTTCAGCTTCTAGAGGATCTACTGTCCCCTTGAACTCTGTAGCCCCATGCTTCATCAATTTATCATACTGCCTAGTAGGAGACTGTGGTTGTACCACTGGTGTCTGTATTGGGACCTAAGTAGGCACATTACCAGCCATTTGTTGGAACATTGCAGCCATTTGCTGAGCGAACTGAGCAGGAAACTGTGGTACTGCTGGGGCTGCTGAACCACTGACATTGTGTAGGGCTAGGGCATCCCCTTGCACCTCAGCCTCAATAGATTGATCGACTGAATGATCACCCTCTTCCATAGTCAATGCGAGGATCTTAGACCTCCTGAACAAATAACACAAGGAGATTTTCCCCCGTTAGTGTATATTTGTAATGTAATGTACTGTATGTATCAAATAATGATATTGAGCAGTTGTACCATGAAGATAGAATATTCAAATAACATGTGAAAATAGAATTTAAAAATTTGCTCTGATACCACTAAAACATGTCATACCCTACCCCTCTGTAAGGCATAACATGATCCCGTAGTATACCTAATGAATTACCAACTCCGTCTACTGATAACCCATTAAATACACTACAAGGGATTTTAAAACTTTTCTTACTTCACTTTATAGTGGTGAGCATTAGTTACAGGTGTTAAAAACCTTTTTGAACTGAAGCGATAAAACTAACACATTTGAATTATTTGGAATTTTCGTAAAAATTTTGGCAGAGTGCCATCTGTATTTTGGATAAAACAGTTCTTCAGAAAACCTGTAAAAAGCACTTCAATATATTTCCAAATCTCAACTCCAACATATTTCTCAACACAACATATTTCTCAACTCAAATCCACAGTGATTTTTCAAAGACTGAGATAAAAGAATTGTAATACAATTTTTACAAGTCAAAATAACTCATAATTTACTTTACAACTTCAATGTACAGTTTTAATTTACAACTGCTCAAAACCAAAAACACTATGTACATACAGTGGTCATACATTACAGTACAAAATGCAAAATGTGGTATACTCATTATACCCGATAATTTCTCGCTAGATGTACTAGCAGCCTAGTCTGCTGCCCTGTCCGTCTGTCTTCCTGCGACAGCAATGAAAAGGTATCGCTGAGACAATGTCTCAGTGGTGCACAACATTAACCAAATACAACTTTAAATCACAATTCATAAATCATATAAATAGTGAATACTTAAAACCATAGTTAATTTCAAGAAAGTAATTGTCAACAAGAATTTAAACTCCATTTCTCAATATCACAATAAATTTCAATAAGTCAGATCATGGTTAAATTCAAAAGACAGTGTATGTCAATAAGAGTTTAAATTCATTTCACAATCTCACAATACATATCAATAAATCACACACAGCTTAATCATCTTCCAAAGTTCAATTCGTCCCAAAAGCCGATGGCTAATGAGGTATTCAATTCGTCCCAAAAGTCGATGACTAATGAGGAATAACATAGCTAGCTAGCAAAAATATGAGTACTCATCCAATTCGTCCACAACAGGCACACACCTCAACACTTCAGCCAGAGAGGGAATTCAATTCGTCCCACTAGACAAGCTAGCAAGGAATACAATCAATATACATGATAGCTGTGGTTTCAAACCATTTCCAATGCTTTTCAATCAATAAGTATCCATCAATATCATTCAAACAATTTCTCACAGTTTCAAACCATTTACAATGCTTTTCAAACAATAAATATCCATTCAAACACATTTCCACAATTTAAAACAATAATGTACAAATAGTCATAATTTATTTCAATTGAAAAATTCAAAAGAAATAGTTGTTGAGCACAAACCTCTGATAACTGTCTCCTGGTCTTGACTCAGTGTTTCCTTCCCTTTTTCTGAGTCTTTGCTAACTGAGAAACACTTTTAGTACTAAATTAAACTGTCTCTAACGATAATGTTTGATAAATAATTCACTGAATGTTATTATTTGCATAATTAACCTAATATATCGATCCTCGATGCATTCTAGGTAAATTAGGTTTTAATGTTATTAATATGTCACATTCGATAGTATTTTAGGGTTGGTACATGTTACCAAATTCATTTCTATGTATTTTGCGTTTTCTTGCAATTTGCTGGATTCCGGGATACTAGTTGGACCTAGCCGGACGACCTAGTTCCCTCAGTTTTCAGGTTTCGGTCAAAACTACAAACTTGTAGATCTATGTCTTATGGAACGCGGGGCAAAATTTCACGTCATTCTGAGTTATGTAGACCAAGTTATGGTCATTTTACTATTGCTGGTCAAATTGCACCAAAATTCATCACTTTAGGTCATTTTAGGTCATTTCAGGTTCGGCCAGTTTTTGGACCCGAACTTATGCAAGCTGTTTGACTTGCTTATGGTCATTTATGGGCTTTGGTGTCTTCATAAGACTTGTAGATATGGGTCTTATCTATTCATGGTTAAAATTTCAGGTCAATTGGACCTGTTTTGAGTGAGTTATGGCCTAAACATTAACTGCTGTCCAAATGGTCAATTTTCAGGCCTTATTTGCACTTAATCCGGATTTGGTCATTTTTCAAGCTACCTTGCAAGCAGAATTTTGGAAAGCTTCCTTCATGAAAGTTGGCACATTTTGTGCCTAGTTTCACTTCCAATTGGTCTCATACCAATTGGAGGCACACAATTAAAGTTATAGGCCTAAAACTCAAACTGCCTTATTGCAATTCTTGCATACATATCAAACATCACTTTTAACACTCACCAAACTTAACATTCAAACCAATTCTGGTTGTACCACAACCTAAACATAATTTATAACATATTATAGGTCATTTTGGCAGCTTGCAATTACATTCAATGTGCACCAACAAGTGCAAATTTGTCTAACTCAATTTGTAACAATTCAATCACCAATTCATGCTCATTTACATGTCCAACTTCACACCATCATTCATGCACTCAAACTGCCATAACAACCAACACATTTTAACATCATTATTCCATAAACCAAGCATGAATTGCAGCATTCCTCAAGAGTTAGCAAACTGCCACAATGGTACACTTACATTCCATTACTTTCCAAGCTTTAAATTTAATTTTACATTTACATATACTAAGTATACATTAACCAAACAATTTCCTACACAATATACATTTAATCAATCATTTAATTCACCATTTACAAGCACAATTAAACTGCCTTCAAGGTGCTTCCATGGCTGCCAAAAGTACACATTCCCATTCAACATCAAAACTCAAAAATTTCTTCATAAATCAAACACCCATAACATGCTTACAAACTTTAACAAAGCAACATTCAAAAACACAAACTTACCTATTATTGGGACTTGTTAAATCTTCACCAAATTTCTTCCTTTTTGTTCCCTATAATCTACCCAAGAGGTGTGGACCAAGTTTAATGAAGAGAATTTATGGTTTTATGTTGAAAATGGGAGAGAATTAAGCTTTGCATGGAAAATTTTCAATGGAGAATTGGTAGTGACAATCGGCCATTGTTGGAAGCTTGAAGAAAATGAGTTAGTTAGTGGAGAAATCTGCCCATTTAATGCATATTATAATCCCTTAGTGGTCCACTCACATAAGAAATTGATTTAATATTATTTAAGTGCTAATTACCCAAATTTCACTCCACTTTTGGCTATTTACATTAAGTACCCCTAATTTAATTTTTTATTATATTTTCCAAGTGTAATATTATTTATTTTTAATGGAAATTTAGGTCAAAAGACAACTCGGGATGTCAAATGACCACAATGCCCCTGTTCGGGTTGTATTCCCGATTTTTCGGTAACACCGGGTTTTGTCCGTTTTTCGATTTCTCACTTTTCTTTGTACTAATTATTTAATTTTCATTTAATATTTTTAATAATATTTATACTTCAATTGATGTCTCTTTAAGTCCTAAAAATATTTTCCAGGGTTCTCCGCGGTCCAGGGTTAGTCAACAGTCCACGCCGTGACTTCCTGGTGCGGTCACCCATTGCTAGGGTTCTCGGCTCGTTTAACTTGGTTACATTTCTTTGCTATTATTTTTCCTTTGTTTTTCTTGTATTTTCTTCTATTGTATTTCATTATTTTATGTCTTCTCACTCATATCGAAGTGTAGTTCTAGGCATCCTAGCTGTCCGGACAACACTGGTCATAGGAACAGTAGAACGCACTACCGAACTTAGGGGTGTTACATAGTCCTGTAGGAACTCAATCCATTGCCTCTGTCTAAGATTGAGCTCCTTCTAGGTTGGCAAATATTCTAGACTCTTGTGGTCTGTATAGTGTAGCATTTTTCACCATACAAATAATGCCTCAATATCTTCAGTGCGAAGATAATTGCTGCTAACTCCAAGTCATGAGTAGGGTAGTTTTGTTCATGTGGCCCTAACTGCCTGGAAGCATAGGCGACCACTTTCCCCTCTTGCATCAATACACACCCTAACCCATTATAAGAGGTATCACTGTAGACCACAAAGTCCTTTCTCGACACTAGATGTGTTAACACTAGTGCTTCTGTTAACATAGCCTTCAGCCTCTCAAAACTGGCTTGGCACTTGTCGTTCTAGCCAAATTTCACATTATTGTGTAACAACTTGGTCATTGGAGCAGTTATAAGAGAGAACCCCTTTACAAATCTTCTGTAATACCCAGCTAGCCCCAAGAAACTTCTAACCTTAGTTGTATTTCTGGGAGGCTTCCATTCCATCACTGCTTCTATCTTTTTAGGATCCACTCTAATCACCTCAGCTGATACTATGTGTCCAGGAAAGGAGATTTCACTCATCCAGAAGTCACACTTGGATAACTTAGCATACAGTTTCTTTTCTCGTAGGGTTTGCAGAACAATCCTCAAATGGTCATCATGTTCTTCCCTGGTCTTAGAATACACCAGAATATCATCAATAAAGACCACTACAAACCGATCTAAATATGGATGAAAGATACAGTTCATAATATCCATAAATGCTGCTGGTGCATTTATTAACCCAAACGGCATCACTAGGAATTCATAATGTCCATACTAGCTTTTGAATGCAGTTTTTGACACATCTGCATCCTTTACCCTTAACTTATGATACCCTGATCTGAGATCAATTTTTGAAAATACACCGGCTCCCTTCAACTGATCAAACAGATCGTTGATTCTGAGCAATAGATATTTATTTTTCATAGTTACTTTATTCAACTGCTGGTAATCAATACACAATCTCAAGGTTCCGTCCTTCTTCTTCACAAACAGCACCGGAGCTCCCCATGGTGACACACTGGGGTGTATGAACCCCTTATCAAGTAACTCTTGTAACTAAATTTTCAACTCTCTCAATTCAGTGGGTGCCATCCTATAAGGAGCAATAGAAATTAGTGATATACTCAGCATTACCTCAATAGCAAACTCGACTTCCCTTTCTGGTGGTAAACCAGACAATTCTTCAGAAAATACATCTAGGAAGTCTCTTACTGTGGATATATAACACAAATTCGGAATAGCCTACATAGTATCAACCACGCATGCTAGGTAAGCTTCACAGCCTTTTCTCATCAATCTTCTTGCAACTGTGGCTGGGATAACATTGGACAAGAAATTTGTCCTTTCACCCACAACTGAAATCTCATTACCATCAGGAGTTTTCAAAGAAATCCTCTTCAGTTTGCAATCAACTATTGCCTGATGACGTGATAACCAGTCCATTACCAAAATCATGTCAAACTCATGGAAGGAAAATTTAATTAGGTCTATCGAGAATTCATACCTCTGAATCCTCAACGAGCAACCTTTATACACTTTATTCACTACCACATTGTGGTCTAGTGGATTTGTGACCAGAATGTCTTGATCACTCTCCTCTACTGGAACTCCCCTCTTTACGGGTAGTTTGATGTAGATGTATGAATGAGAGGATCCTGGATCCACCAATGCATGCACAGAAGTGTTGCAGAGAGAGAATGTACCCCTAATGACTTCCGGGGCATCTTGCTCCTCCTGAGCTCTAATGGCATAGGCTGTTGCAGGTACTCTAGCCTCTGGCCTCTCAGCTGACTCGGATGCAGGCCTTAGTGATGGACCAGCTGCCTCAGATTTACTGAGCTTCCTACCCCTTTGAGGTGTAGGGGCAGGCCTATCTACTTGTGTTGTGGCAACTGTAGTAGTCCTCTTCGGACAATTTTTAATCTGATGTTCTGTAGATCCACAATGTAAGCATGCACCATTCACTCACCAACAGTCCCCCTTGTGCCACTTCTGGCAGTATGGACAGGCAGAAGATGCTAGGGCTGGTCCCCTGAACACGGTCCCTGGAGAGCTGCCCACTGATGGTGTGGACTGGCCTCTCCTAGGTGTGAACTGTGGTCTAGGCCCCTGGGACTGACTCTGACCTTGTGGTTGTCTTGAACCCTGAGCAGGAGGACCCTTACTCTTCTTACTGGGAGTAGAAAATGAACTGGATTGACCTGGACCCCTCTTCTGCTGTCTTTCCCTTCTAGTTTGCTCATTTATTTGAACCCTTTCTACTTTCGAAGTAGCATCTACTAATTTGGCGAAATCTGTGATCTCTAATGCTATTATCATGACTTTGATATTGTCATTGAGCCCTTCTTCAAACCTTCTGCACCTCTCTGCCTCTATAGGGACTATCTCCCTCCCATACCGGCTCAGTCTGACGAATTCTCACTCATACTCTACCACTAATAGTTGCCTCTGTCTCAGACTGATAAATTCTCTTATTCTCTCTTCTAAATACACCTTACTGACATTCTTCTTCCTGAACTCTATTAGGAAGTAATCCTAGGTGATTTGATCCAG
Organism: Hevea brasiliensis; assembly: GCF_030052815.1. NCBI lineage: Eukaryota > Viridiplantae > Streptophyta > Magnoliopsida > Malpighiales > Euphorbiaceae > Hevea > Hevea brasiliensis. The sequence goes on along the minus strand of NC_079499.1, from coordinate 35,141,954 downwards.
TTGCACCTCACTGGTGACTGTGTCCCACCACTGGTATGCATCATCCTGAAGTAAGGCCACAGCACCCTCCAGGTTCTGCTCGGGGGTGCAATGAAGCTGTTTTAGTACTTTGATTGTTCTATCCAACCAGTTTTCTGCTGTCGTGGGATCATCCTCCTTCCCAAAGAAATCCACAGCCCCATGTTTTTGCAGTTTCTCTATATGGGACTTCTGTGGTGCTGGTAGAGGTTGTGGCTGTGGTTATGGTGGTGGAATTGCCCCCATCATTTGCCGGTAAAACTGGGTCATTTGTTGAAAAAATGCAATGTCACACCTTACCCCTCTGTAAGGCATAACATGATCCCGTAAAATACCTATTGAACTACCGAACTTCACCTATCGATAACTCATTAAGTACCCTACAAGGGATTTTAAAATAATTTTCTTACTTTTGACAAGTGTTGAGCACTTTCTAATAGGTATTTAAAACATTTAGTTAAAATTAAAAACTAGTTAATATTTTTGGCCCATTTTATTTTTCCACAAATTTTATAAAAATTTTGATAGAGTTTCGTTTATATTTTGAGAAAACAGTTCTTCAAATACGTGTAAAAAGCACTTCTAAAAATGTTTTCTCAACAACTGCTTCAATTTCACAATCAAACTCAATCCATTTCAACAACTCCATAATCATTTCAATCAATTTCTCAAGTTCAAAATTCAATAATCCTCAAAAATACTAGCAATACATTTCATTCAAATTAAATAAAATAGTTCCACTCATATTTCATTAGAGACAAAACAATTTATATAACTCCTTACAAAATTTACATCAAAAGAAATACAAACAAACTTTATTACAAACTTCATACAAATTTTGTACAAGCTGCTCAAGACCCATTTACATGTCCATACATTTATGTGCAATACATACATCAAAATAAATATTTACAGGCAGGGTATAAATTATACCTGACAACTTCAAGCTGATAGATCCTTAATCCTCAGCAGCTCAGTCGGTTGCTCCTCTAGTCTCTATATCTGTGACAGCAATAAAAGCTATCGCTGAGTACTAAGACTCAGTGGTGCACAACATACTAAAATAATCTTTATATAGAATATAAATCGCATTTATTCAAAAATTTGACTAAACATGAGCATTAAACACAAAACATGAATTATGAAATTTTAATGCAAACCAAGTTCATTTCGAAAAATCAAAACACATTTCATAAAACCCACAGTTAGATCATATCACTCGAAACAAATAGAATCTCAACAGCCAGAGGCTAAAGAGAAATCACATCACAAGGCTAGCTAGCTCAAATATATGGATATCTATTCACATCCTCTTCTACTGGCACACCTCAATACTTCTCCAGAGAAGGAATGAAAATTCGAAACTAATTACCCTCACTAGTCGTGCTAGTGAGGTGTTCAAATATATAGTCATGACACTGTGGTTTCAAAACTTATCTTAAAAATTTGCTAAACATTGTCATTTCAAATATACACAATAACTTTCACAATTTAAATCAAAACATCATAAATAATATCACAAATAAACTTTCAACAATTTAAAACAAAAGTAAAATGCATATTTCATTCACTTTATCAATGAATTTTAAAGCATAGTAATGTTGTGCACAAACCTCAAGCGAGTCACCTCTTGGCCTAGACTTGGTTCCTCGGGTTCTTTCCCGATATTCTTATCAACTGAAATACATAATTTTACAGTGTTTCAGTACCATAACTTAGCATAAATCCAAAATAAATTTAACTTCACTTTTACCTAGCTCTAATGTTCTAAACTTGGCGTTCTTGAAATTTTGTGTTTCGGGTTACTATTCACTATACTATTCAAGTCAAATTGTTGACTTTCTAAAGCTTAATAGGTATGGGAATTCCAACTTCACCCACATACCATATTTTGGTCACTAAATTTGTTGGTTTTGGTTGTTTTCTCAAAACTTAGGTCTTTTAGGCAAAATTGCCAAATTTTCAGTTTTGGAGTCCTAAGTTGCACTGTTCCATTGGTCACTTTACTGTTGGAATTTGGCAAAACTTTCTTCATAGAAAATGTTCCCTAATGTCTTAAGTTTATTCTCCTTTTTGAATCACCCCAATTAGAGTTTTGTAGCTCAAGTTATGGTCATTTGAACCATGGCTGCCGGATTAGACACAACCCAAAATTCTGGGAAATTTTCTGGTGCTGGCAGATTTGAGTCACCAACTTGGGGTGGCCAAATGACTTGGTTAATGGCATAATTTGAGTTTGTTTCATGAAAGTTTTAGGTCTATATCTCATCTAACCACTGGTAAAATTTCAGGTCATTTAGACCTCCCTAGCTCAAGTTATGACCCAAACACTATAACTGTTCATGTGTACTATTCATACTGCAGATTTTCAAGTTTGATCAGTTTGTTCACTAGGTTTTGGTCACTTTTTGGGCATGCTTCCTAAATGAAAATTGTGTCATTTAGTGCCTATTTTCAGTCCCAATTGGTCCCATACCAATTGGACTTATAAAATTTTATTTTTGGTCCCTCAAAGTTGACTTTTGGTCATGTTGCATACCCAATCCGAATTTGGCTTTGATTCAAACACCTCTAACACACTTAATTAGGTCACAAATGGCCATTTCTTTCCTTAAACTATGTCAAAGACATCATTTAGCACTTCTTCACAATTTTGGTCCCTAAACCCTAATGTCCAAACCCTAATTCACACTAATTTTTGCATTTAACTACCTTCAAAGCTTTTAATCCTAACCATTCAACTAACTAAAGTTTCTAAACCCATTCAAACCATTAAAATCATGTAAATCACCTTCTCCTTCATGCTAGCCAAATTTCAGCTTAGTCCCTCTGCATGAAAATTTTTCATGGCTTAATTAAAATCTTGTTTAACCATAATTTCATACTAAAAATTCAATTCAAATTCAAATTAGAAGAGGAAACTTACCTTAATTGAAGCTTTTCAATCTCCCTCAAATCTTCAAATTCTTTTAATTTCTTGCTCCAAATCTTCTTCTTGAGGGCCAATTTAATGGTTTCTATAATTATTCTCAAGGATTAGGGGGTGAAATCTAAAGTTTAAGAAGCTTAAATCTAAGCTTTAATGGTGGAACAAAATAAGAAGAGAGGGAGAGGAGAGAGCTACGGGAATAAGAAAAAGAAGAAGTGAAAAAATCTTTTTGAATTTTTATTTTTATGCCACATAATTAACTTGGTCAAAGATTAAATTAAATAGAATTTATTTTTAATGTCATGCATGATGTCATTTGGGTGATGTCATAATCCTATTTTCTTTTCCTTTTGTTTTTTTTTTGTAATTATTTATCTATTTGACTTGGTTAAAAAGGTTGGAAAATTAAAATTAATTTTGACATCTTATATGATGTCCTCATCATGATGTAATAAGTCTCATTTTTATTCTTTTTCTTTTTCTTTAATTCTTTAATAGTTCTTTAATTTAATTCTTGATCTCGAAATTTTCTTTTCTCCGATTTTATTTGACAGTTAGGTCAGGAGTCAGCTCTTGGGGTCAATTGACCAAATTGCCCCTCGCCGATTCAACTCGGTTTGTAAATAATTTCATATTTCTTCCGGCTCCCTGACCTAATTATTTAACTTGCTTAACAGTTCCTTTTCATGATTTTCTCTTTTCCACTATGTTTATAAGGGTCCTAAGGACCGCGACGTCACATTTTACGATTCGAAATTTGAGTTTAAAATGACTTCGCAGTCCTTCCCGAGAAGGTCACCTATCGCTGTGACTCTCGGCTCGTTTAACTTCTTATGTTCTGTTTTTCTTATTTATACTCAACTAATTGAACATTACTAATTATTTGTGTTTATGGCTTCTCTAGTTGTCTTAAGTGTGGCTCTAATCCCCTTAATTGTCCGGACTAACTCCGGTCACCGGAACAGTGAAATATACTAGGCTATGCAAATAGGGATGTTATAATTCTCCCTCCCTTAAAATAATTTTCGTCTCGAAATTTTACCTGGTATCAATCTCTGAACAGCTGTGGGTGTTGTCTCCTCATGTCCTCCTCTCATTCCCAAGTAGCCTCCTGGCCTGAATGATGGTTCCACAGCACTTTTACCAATGGTATCTGCTTGTTCCGTAGCTGCTTTACCTTATGAGCCAGAATCACTATGGGTTCTTCTTCATATGTGAGGTCTGGATTATCTTCAATTTCTTCCACTGGTAGTACATGAGATGGGTCTGATCGATACCTCCTTAACATAGACACATGAAAGACATTATGTATCTTCTCTAACTCTGAAGGTAGTGCCAAACAATATGCCAAAGGACCCACTTTTTCCAGAACCTCATATGGCCCAATGAAGCGAGGACTCAGTTTCCCCTTTCTGCCGAATCTCATAATTCTCTTCCAAGGAGAAACTTTGAGGAAAACTTTCTCACCCACTGCATACTCAATATCCCTTCTTTTCAAATCAATGTAGGACTTCTGACGGTCTGTTGTAGTCTTAAGTCGATCTCTGATCACCCTGATCTTCTCCTTAGTCTGCTGAACAATTTCGGGTCCAATCATCTTTCTTTCACCCATGTCATCCCAACACAATGGGGTTCTACATTTTCTGCTATACAAAGCTTCATATGGAGGCATTCCAATGCTTGATTGGTAGCTGTTGTTGTAAGCAAACTCAATCAAAGGCAAGTGTGTGTCCCAACTGCCCTCAAATTCAATTACACAAGCCCGTAGCATGTCCTCCAAGATTTGAATTACCCTCTCAGACTGGCCATCTGTTTGTGGGTGGAATGCAGTACTGAAGTTCAATCTAGTTCCTAGGGCTCTCTGAAGACTACCCCAGAATCTAGAAGTGAACCTAGGATCTTTGTCTGATACGATGGATACTAGCACCCCATGCAGTCTCACAATCTCATCAATGTACAACTTGGCCAATCTTTCTAAACTGTAGTTCATCTGGACTGGCAGAAAATGAGCAGACTTGGTTAGTCTATCAACGATGACCCATACTACATCATGACTTTTCTGTATCCTTGGAAGTCCCATCACAAAATCTATCGTTATTCTCTCCCATTTCCGTTCCGGTACTGGTAGTGGATGTAACAACCCAGTGGGTACTTGATGCTCTGCCTTCACTTGTTGACAAGTTAGGCATTTGGAAACAAACTCTGCCACATCTCTTTTCATACCCATCCACCAGCAATGCTCCTTTAGCCCTCTATACATTTTTGTGCCACTAGGGTGCATGGCAAAAGGAGACTCATGTGCTTCCTTCAAAATGATCTGTCTCAAATCAACATCATTAGGAACACATATTCTGCCCTGGTGTAGCAGTAGACCATCATCTCTAATTGAGAATTTTGGTTTCTTGCCCTGTTCAACTTCTTCCAACAGCTTCTGATACCTTTCATCACTCTGAGCAGCTATTACAATCTGATCAATCAACACTGGCTGTACATGCCATGCAACTGCTGTCTGACCATCATCATTAGTCTCTAAGCTGGCATGCAATGATCTTAACTCATGCACTAAAGACAAAGGAGTAACCCGTAGACTTGCTATAGTCTTGCTACTTAAGGCGTCAGCCACCACATTAGCTTTCCCTGGCTGATAGTGTAACATCCTCCCTACACATGTTCTGTACGTTCTATTGCTCCAGTAGTCAAATAACAGTCCAGTCAAGTTAGGATGCCTAGAACTACACTTCGGTGATAGTGAACAGACATATAATGATGAAATAAATAAAAAGAAAATACAAGAAAAATCAAACAAAAATGAAAGAGATTGAGAAAAATATTGAAGTTCTTTTTACAGGTTTTTGAAGAACTGTTATATCCAAATTACGGAGGGCACTCTGCCAAATTTTTTTTACAGAAATTACTAATAGTTTAAATGTGTTAGTTAATTCACCTCAGTTCAAAAAGGTTTTTAAAACCTGTAAATAGTGCTCACCACTGTAAAAGAAGTAAGAAAAGTTTTTGAAAATCCCTTGTAGTGTATTTAATGGGTTATTAGTAGGCGAAGTTGGTAATTCATTAGGTATACTACGGGATCATGTTATGCCTTACAGAGGGGTAAGGTGTGACATGTTTTAGTTGTATCAGAGCTAGTTTTTTTTTTAAATTCTATTTTCACATGTTACTTGAATATTCTTTCTTCATAGTACAACTGCTCAATATCACTGTCTGATACATACAGTACATTACATTATAAATATGCACTAACGGGAGGAAATCTCCTTGTGTTATTTGTTTAGGAGGTCTAAGATCCTCGCATTGACTATGGAAGAGGGTGATCGTTCAGTTGATCAATCTATAGAGGCTGAGGTGCAAGGGGATGCCCTAGCCTTACATAATGTCAGTGGTTCAGCAGCACCAGCCCCCGTAGTATCGCAGTTCCCTGCTTAGTTCGCTCAGCAGATGGCTGCAATGTTCCAACAAATGGCTGGTAATGTGCCTACTCAAGCCCCAATACAGACACCAGTGGTACAACCACAGTCTTCTGCTAGACAATATGACAAATTAATCAAATATGGGGCTACAGAGTTCAAGGGGACAGTAGATCCTCTAGAGGCAGAATAGTGGTTAGAAAGGATGGATAGGGTATTCAAGAAACTGCACTACATAGAGGAGCTCAGATTTGAATACTCAGTATCTTTGCTATAGGGGGATGCTTATGACTGGTGGAAAACCATTCCCACAGTTTGGTAGAACCTGCAGTGCTAACCTGGAGTGACTTTCTCAGGGAATTCAGACAAAAATATGTCCCTGATGCTTATGTAGATCAGAAACTGCAAGAGTTCCTAAGTCTGAAACAGGGTAGTAGATCGGTGGCTGAATATGAAAGGGAATTTTTTCGCCTGAGCCATTATGCAGTAAGTCTACTTTCTACCAGTAGGGAGAGATGTAAGAGGTTTGAAACCGGCTTGAAGCCTAATATCATATTACAAGTGGTCGGATTCAAACATAACAACTTCTCTGAACTTATTTCTAAAGCACTAGAATTAGAAAGAATTGAATCTGACGACTTACGAAAAAGAAATCGAGAGAGAGAAAAGAGGAAAGTCGATGAAACGAGTTCTAGTGGTCTTACTAGAAAGAGGAAAAACTTTGGGGGATACAATAGAGATAGTAAGAAGTCCGATAGAGATAGATCTTCTGGACAGAAACCACCTCGATCCGATTAGCAAACTCAACAGAAACCTAGGAATGCACTGTCAGATCGACTTTGTGAAACTTATGGTAAACCACATAGTGGGGTATGTTATAGAGCCGTAGGAGCATGTTTTAACTGTGGAGAGACTGGCCATTTTGCTAGGGATTGTGTAAATCCAGGTCGTTCTGGATCATTTACTACACCAAAGGGATCAACCCAAGTTTCTACCCCAAAGAGTTCACCATCAGTTAGTAGAGGCAAAGGTAGAGGTAGGGGTAGTACACCTAAGTGTCAGAGTACTGTGAATCAGCCAAAACAGGGTGATGCTCTAGCTGGAGTATACGCTATACGGCAGAGAGAAGAGACTTAGACTTTTGATATTATTGCTGGTACTTTCTCAAATAATAACTAAGATATATATATGCATTGTTTGACCTGGGGTCTGCATACTTTTATGTTAGTGTTAGAACTATATGTTCTATTGTTATTCCTTTACAGGGGAATAAATTTTGATGCATTAGTGATTAGCCCTTTAAAATAAGGATTGTGATAAGAAGTGAAATTAGTTTTGAAAGAGTTTATTGGCAAAAATTATTTTCTAACACACCATAAATTATAAAGCTAATTGGCGAGCCTACTTAATGCAAGGCAAGAGGACGTAAAAGTAAGATGCAGTAATGGAATTGCTCTAGATGAGGGCAAGGATGTCACTTTTAGTAATTGTTAATGGATATTGTAATCATAATAAGTTCGGGATATTAGTGAATTCGAAAAGGATTAAAGATAGGAAAATTTGATCTATTGGGATGTATCGTAGTAACTATGCAATGTTCTTGATGTTTATACTGTAAGTTGCAGATTACAGTACTGACTTGAGATTATTGTGTAGAGCTACATACTATCCGATAGTACACCTAGATAAGAATAGTTGCCAACGGCATCTGTTTTGGTATAGTTATGCCATGACAGAATTTAATTGTTAGAAATAAGTTTGAAAATCCTACTTAGGGATCTAAAACTCAAAGGTTAGAATATCGAATGGTTATAGTTCAGTACAAAAGAAAGTAAGTTATAGAATATTGACAGATAAAAAGAGTTATGGAAGTAAAAATTCGAACAGTTGGTTCAAATATAACAAAGAAATGTTACGAATGTGAGGAAGACTATGGACTAGAATGGTCAGAGGACCAATGACTAGATAAATGATTCTAACATGACCTCAAGGGTCATTCAAGAAGGAACATGAATCGAAATATTAGACAGGACAATAGTAAGAGAAGATTGGTGTTATACAAACAAATTAAATGTTGTATTAGATTGTTAAAAGTCTTATACAAATTCTAGAGAAAGAAGATTATATGATCATATAGAAAGGAGAAAATAAACGTATGACTATTGTAAGATGGCTATTGGGAAAAATTTCGTGGACGAAATTTATTTTAAGGGGGGGAGAATTGTAACACCCCTAAGTTTGGTAGTGCGTTCTACTGTTCCGGTGACTAGTGTTGTCCGGACAGCTAGAATGCCTAGAACTATACTTCGATATGAGTGAGAAGACATTAAATAATGAAATACAAGAAAAATTAAGGAAAAATAATAGTAAAGAAATGCAACTAAGTTAAGCAAGCCGAGAACCCTAGCGATGGGTGACCGCACAGGGAAGTCACGGCGTAGACCGTTGACTAGCCCTAGACCGCGGGGAACCCTGAAAAATAATTTTAGGAGTTAAAGAGACATCAATTGAAGTAGAAATATCATTAGAAATATCAAAGAAAAATTAAATAATTAATACAAAGAAAAGCGAGAAATCGAAAAACGGATAAAACCCGGTGTTACCGAAAAATCGGGAATGCAACCCGAACAGGGGTATTGTGGTCATTTGACACCCCAAGTTGTCTTTTGACCTAAATTTCCATTAAAAATAAATAATATTACACTTGGAAAATGTCATGAAAAATTAAATTGGTGGTACCTAATGTAAATAACAAAAATTGGGAGTTAAATGTGGAAAAATGGAACCGTAAAATAAACTATCATTTAATTCTTACATAGTGGTCCACTAACTCATTTAAGTGGACCACTAAAGCTTCATTTGGGCAGAATATACATCTTCATCTTCAACCTTAGAACCAACAGAAAATTTGCTCCCAAAAAAAAACTCCATTGACGCATGTTTGAAGCTCCATGCATATGAGATTCAAGCTTCTTTCCTTCTACCTTCCTTCATCAAAGTTAGTCTACACCACTTGGGCAGTAGATTGGCAGCAAGAAGACCAAGTTTTGGTGAAGATTTAAGAAGTCTCATCCATAGGTAAGTTTGAGTTTTTGATTGTTGCTTTGTTAAAGTTTGTAAGGGTGTTATGGGTGTTTGATTTATGGAGAAATTTTTGAGTTTTGATGTTGAATGGGAATGTGCACTTTTGGCAGCCATGGAAACACCTTGAAGGCAGTTTAATTGTGCTTGTAAATGGTGAATTAAATGATTGATTAAATGTATATTGTGTAGGAAATTGCTTGGGTAATGTATACTTAGTATATGTAAATGTAAAATGAGATTTAAAGCTTGGAAAGTAATGGAATGTAAGTGTACCATTGTGGCAGTTTGTTAACTCTTGAAGAATGCTGGAATTCATGCTTGGTTCATGGAATAATGATGTTAAAATGTGTTGGTTGTTATGGCAGTTTGAATGTATGTATAGTGGTGTGAAGGTTTGACTTGTGAATGAGCTTGGTTATGGAGTTAAATTGTTGTAAATTGAGTTGGGCAAATTCTGCACTTTTTGGTGGACATTGAATGTAATTGTAAGCTGCCAAAATGACCTATAATGTGTTGTGAATTATGTTTAGGTCATGGTACAACCAGAACTAGTTTGAATGTTAAGTTTGGTGAGTGTTAAAAGTGATGTTTGATATGTATGCAAGAATTGCAATAAGGCAGTTTGTATTTTAGGCCTATAACTTTAAGTGTGTGACTCCAATTGGTATGAGACCAATTGGAGGTGAAACTAGGCACAAAATGTGCCAACTTTCATGAAGGAAGCTTGCCAAAATTCTGCTTGCAAGGTAGCTTGAAAAATGACCAAATTCGGATTAAGTGCAAATGAGGCCTGAAAATTGACTATTTGAGCAGCAGTTAGTGTTTAGGCCATAACTCACTCAAAACAGGTCCAATTGACCTGCAATTTTAACCATGAATAGTTAAGACCCATATCTACAAGTCTTATGAAGACACCAAAGCCCAGAAATGACCATAAGTAAGTCAAACAGCTTGCACAAGTTCGGGTCCAAAAACTGGCCGAACCTAAAATGACCTAAAGTGACCTAAAATGACCAATTTTGGTGCAATTTGACCAGCAATAGTAAAATGACCATAACTTGGCCTACATAACTCAGAATGACCTGATATTTTTCCCTGCGTTCCATAAGACATAGATCTACAAGTTTGTAGTTTTGACCGAAATCCGAAAACTGAGGAAACTAGGTCGTCCGGCTAGGTCAAACTAGTATCCCGGAATCCAGCAAATCGCAAGAAAATACAGTATACATGGAAATGAATTTGGTAACATGTACCAACCCTAAAAGACTATCAAATGTGACATATTAATGACATTAAAACCTAAATTACCTAGAATGTACCAAGGGTTGACATAGTAGGTTGACTAAGCGAATAAATGAATTCAGTGAGTTAATTATCAAGCATTATCGTTAGAGACAGTTTAAATGAGTACTGAAACACTTCAAATTGTGTTTCTCAGTTAGCAAAGACTCAAGGAGGGGAAGGAAACACTGAGTCAGAGCCAAGAGATAGTTATCAGAGGTTTGTGCATAATAAGTATTTCTTTTGAATTTTTCAATTGAAATAAATTATGATTATTTCTATGTTATTATTTTAAATTGTGTTTGTGCACAATAGTTATTTCTTTTGAATTTTTCAATTGAAATAAATTATGATTAATTGTATGTTATTGTTTTAAATTGTGTTTGTGCACAATAATTTTGATTTCTTATTTTCTACTTAAAAAATTTATTTGAACATTATAGTTTTAAATTGTGTCCGTGCACAATACTTTTATATTAACTGCTTTTACTAGCAAATTTATGTGGAGAAATGATTATGAATAAGTTTGATTGCTTTGGTTTTGGGAATATTATTTGGAACTTATTGTGTTGCCAACTTTGGAAATGGAAATTTTTGAGATAAAGTGTGATTTATGGTTTGTATGAAATATTTTTATTTGAAATTGTTTTGATTCACACTTGGCATGACACTGTTAATATATTCCTCCCTCTTTGACTTATCAGTCTGGGGTGAGTGTGATTATGTTCCTCCCTCTTTGACTTCCCAGTCTGAGGTGAGTGTGGATGAGTACTCATTATATAGCTAGCTTCCTCCCTCATTGATTTTGATTATTGGGGTAAGTGTGTCTTGTCGTGGTGTACAACATGGCATGTGTGGAAAAAAATTATGTCATGGCCTAAATTATGTTATCGATTAGCAACATTGTATTATTCAGTTATTTGATCGAATTGTGTTATTGATTTGCAAAATGGTATTATTCTGTTATTTGATCGAATTATGTTTTTGATTTGCAAAATGGTATTATTCAGTTATGTGATCGAATTGTGTTATTGATTTGCAAAACGGTATTATTCAATTACTTGATCAAATTTGTGTTAGATGAATTTTGTAAATTGTGAAATAGAATTGTGAATCATTTGATTTGTGAACTGTCAATAAAAGATTTATATATCGCATTTCAAATTGTTATTGTGCACCACTGAGTAAATTTTACTCAGCGATAGCTTTTCATTACTGTCGCAGGTAGACAGACTGACAGGGCAGCAGACTAGGCTGCTAGTACATTCAGTGAGAAATCATCGGGTATATTGAGTATACCATATTCTGCATTTTATATTGTAATGTATTTTCACTATATGTATATAGTGTTCTTGGTTTTGAGCAGTTGTAAATTAAAATTGTACATTAAAGTTGTAAAATAAATTATGTGTTATTTGGACTTATAAAAATTATATTTTATTTCTTGTATCTCAGTCTTTGAAAAATTATTGTGGATTTGTGTTGAATTATGCTAGAGTTTGAGATTGAGAAAAATATTGAAGTGCTTTTTACAGGTTTTTGAAGAACTGTTTTATCCAAATTACGGAGGGCACTCTGCCAAAATTTTTTTTACAGAAATTACTAATAGTCTAAATGTGTTAGTTAATTCACCTCAGTTCAAAAAGGTTTTTAAAATCTGTAAATAGTGCTCACCACTGTAAAAGAAGTAAGAAAAGTTTTTGAAAATCCCTTGTAGTGTATTTAATGGGTTATCAGTAGGCGAAGTTGGTAATTCATTAGGTATACTACGGGATCATGTTATGCCTTACAGAGGGGTAGGGTGTGACATTGAGCACTTGAATATTCTGCCCAAAATTGTTGCTGGAATTGTGTACAATATATATATGGAAGCGTTATTGATTGAATATTGAAGAAATGAGGAGGAGAAGGAATATCAAATTGGAAGTGTATGTGCTTTGTGCAGGTTGTGTGTGAAGGCAGTACATAAATTAGGCCATAAGTGCCAAACTATGAACCCAATTGGTATGAGGCCAATAGGAGGTGAAACTAGACACCAAATAGGCCAACTTTCATGTAGAAATGTTGCCAAAATTCTGCCTAGAAACTGACCTTAAAAATGACCAAATCCGGATTAGCAACCTTGCAACCCAGATTTTTGACCATATGAATAGTAGTCCTTTGGATGACCATAACTCACTCAAAACAGGTCCAATTGACCTGAAAGTTTTACCATGGTTAGTTTAGATATAGATCTACAATTCTTATGAAGACACCAAAGCCCAGAAATGGCCAGAACCAAGTCAAATGGCTTGCACAAATTCGGGTACAAAAACTGCCGAACCAAAACTGACCTAAAATTGACCAAATTTTGCACTAAAGGTGCAATCTGTCCAGCTTTAGTAAATTGACCATATCTTGGTCTATACAACTCAGAATGACCTGAAATTTCGCCCTGCGTGCAATAAGACATAGAGCTACAATTTTGCTTCTTTGACCAAAAGCTAAAAGCCAAGGGAAATAGGACTTTAAGCTAGACCAATCTAGCACACAAAAATTGAGAATTTGACATTTTGCATAGAATGATGCTTGAAGCATTTTGGCAATGAATGCTAACTTGTAAAAATGGTAAATTGCACTATATTGGTAGCATATTGAGATATAAATTGTGACATATTGATGCTAGAAACAACTTATCCATATTACTTAAAAAGGTCAACATATGCATTGACTTGTGAATTATATAATAGTCAGTAAACTCCAAAAATTGAAGAATTAAAAAATTAATTAATAATGTGCCCTAGTTTGCCTAGTTGACTAGTATGGATTGGTTGGCATGCCAATAGGATTCCGACAGCTGTTTTGTAAATGGCTTTATGCCATACTGTGTTTTTACAGCTTATTATGCCACACTGTAATTTTAATAGCCTACGGCTATACATATTGTGTATTTATTTTTTGCTTATCACCAGATTGACTATATGGCTTTTTAGCCACGCTATTTGCGCACCGGGAGACACTTTGTGATCGATGGTGTGACGGCCCGAGGTACTAGGTACCCAGTGCCAGTATATCCGTTTATCCATTCTAGTCAGTATATAGGCTACACGGGCAGTAATTCAAGTACTATTAAATTCAAATACCTAAATCCAGTCTACTGACATACAGCAACACCAAAAATTTATAAACACTTTCTTTACTTTATTTTAGTGTATATTTCTTTATATTTGGCACCACTAAGCAAAATTGCTTAGCGCGTTGCTTTTGTAACGCGTAGGTATTAGAGATACAGCTGGGGAGCGAAGCAGACCTACGACCGAGTGAGACATGAGATCTGCACAGGAGTCCAGAGTCATCTGCAATACATTTCATACATGGTACGACTTAGGATATCTTGTATTTTGTACTTTTGTTGTATATTTGAAATTCAGCCCTGTATTTTGTAATGTTATGAAAGCTCTAAAGTTTGTAATATTTTGTACATATTAAATGACATGGAGATTTTCTATACATATTTAAATTATTATGGACTGTATTATGGAACTGTTTAATGACTGTAAAAGTCTATTGACTTTACTGAGAAATAGAGACTGTGAAATATTTGAGATTTTGATATCATCATATTAAACTGTTTTCAACAGGTTTGGAAGGACAGTTTGTCCTAAATATAGTCGGCACCTTACCAAATTTTTATTACCAATCTTGAAACATTGATTTTATCAAAGTATGACAATAGTATCAACATGATCTGAATATTACATAAAAGACTTCTTAAAATCAAATTGAGTTTAAGAAATGAAATAATCACAGACTAGGTGTTCCGGCACGCCGTGTAGCACGCCTTGCTCGGCTATACTATAGACGGGTGAGGGGTGTTACATTTAGTGGTATCAGAGCATGGTTTAGGTGTTTCTAGACCTAGATAGATTGCACATCATGCATTGCATTGTAAGTTTTAACATGACTCTAATGCAGATCTTTTGATTTGTTTTGTTATTTTGATCAGAATATGGACTCCACATCGCAGAGAGCAGTCGATGAGGAAGTGGAAAGTCATGCTCCATTTATGACTGAACCAGGAGACAGGAGGGAACCTGCTCTACCAGTACCAAATGCACTAGCCACATTTCAGCAAATGGCTGAGTTCTTTAGACAGATGGCAGGAGTTATGCCACCACCACCACCTCCACATCAAAAATCTCATATAGAGAGACTCAGGAAGTTTGGAGCAGTGGACTTTCTGGGCAAAAGAGAAGATGATTCTGTCACAGCTGAAAACTGGTTGGACAGAACTGGAAGAGTCTTGAAACAACTTCATTGTACTCCAGAGCAGAATTTGGAAGCTGTTGTATCACTACTGCAGGATAATGCATACCAGTGGTGGGATACAGTAACTAGTGAGGTGCCACCAGAACATATAACTTGGGATTTCTTTCTCACTGAGTTCAAAAAGAAGTTTGTGGGCAGTGTATACTTGGAAGAGAAGAGAAGGGAGTTTATTACCGTACGCTAGAGACAACTAACAGTGGCTAAATATGAAAGAGAATTTGTCACACTAAGCCGCTATGGGCAGGAAATAGTCCCTAATGAGGCAGAGAGATGCAAGAGATTTGAGGAAGGACTTAATGATAACATTAAAGTAATGATTACAGCCTTGGGGATTACAAAGTTTGCCAAGTTAGTGGAAGCTGCACTGAAGGTTGAAAAAGTTAGAATGAATGAGCGTAATGTATGGGACAGAGTAGAAAAGAGGTCGTGGTCGACTGTACATCTTCTGCCCTTAGTAAGAAATTCAGAGGTTCGCCTGCTCAAAGTTTTAGTAGAGCACCAAGTCAGGGTCAGTCACAGAGGCCCAAATATCAGTTTGCACCAAGGAGAGGCTAGTCCACCCCTTCAATGGCTAGCTCTCTAGGAACAGGGTACAAGTGACCAGCCCCAATAGTATCTGTTGCTTGCCCACATTGCCAAAAATGGCATAAGGGTGAATGTTGGAGGATGATAGGTGCTTGTTTACGGTGTGGATCTACAGACCACCTAGTCCGAGATTGTCCACACAATACTGTTACATCCACTCTGGTATCAACTGATAGGCTTGCCCCTCCAGCTCCAAGGGGTAGAAGGCCGGGTAAGGCTGAGGCAGCCAGTACTTCACAGAAACCTGTGTCAAAGTCTGTGGAGAGAGCAGAAGGGAGAAAACCAGCCAAAGCCTATGCTATAAGGGCACAGGAGGAATAGGATGCTCCAGATGTTATTAACGGTACGTTCCTCCTTTATAATACTTCTGTGCATGCATTAGTGGATCCTGGATCTACTCATTCATATATTTGTATCAAGCTGCCCGTAGAAAAGGGAATACCAGTGGAGGAAAGTGACCAAGACATCCTGGTCACAAATCCGCTAGGCCACAGTGTGGTAGTAAACCAGGTGTATAAGGGCTATCCATTGAAGATTCAAGGGAAAGAGTTCTTAGCAGACTTAATTGAATTGCCTTTCCATGAGTTTGATGTGATTTTGGGAATGGACTGGTTATCCCATCATCAGGCAATAGTAGATTGTAAATTGAAGAGAATCTCTCTGAAAACTGCTGAGAATGAAGAAATAATAGTAGTGGGTGAAAGGATAGATTTCTTGTCCAATGTCATCTCAGCTACAGTTGCAAGAAGATGGCTGAGAAAAGGGTGTCAAGCCTATCTGGCATGCGTGGTTGACACTAGGCAGGGTAAACTTGACTTGTCTGACATACCCACAGTAAGGGATTTCTCTGAGGTATTTCCTGAGGAATTGCCTAGTTTGCCACCAGAAAGGGAAGTTGAATTTGCTATTGAGATTATGCCGGGTACAGCTTCAATTTCAATTGCTCCGTATAGGATGGCACCTGCTGAATTGAAAGAGTTAAAAATCCAGTTGCAAGAATTACTAGACAAGGGGTTTATACGCCCCAGTGTGTCACCTTGGGGAGCTCCGGTACTATTTGTAAAGAAGAAATATGGGACACTGAGGTTATGTGTTGACTACCGGCAGTTAAACAGAGTAACAGTGAAGAACAAGTATCCATTGCCTAGAATTGACGGTCTGTTTGATCAGTTGAAGGGCGTCAGTGTGTTTTCTAAGATTGATCTCAGATCAGGGTATCATCAGCTAAGGGTTAAGGATGCAGATGTGCCTAAGACTGCATTTAGAACCCGGTATGGGCATTATGAATTCCTGGTGATGCCATTTGGGTAAACAAACGCTCCAGCAGCATTCATGGACCTTATGAACCGTATCTTCCATCCATACTTAGATCGGTTCATAGTGGTCTTCATTAATGACATCCTGGTGTATTCCAAGGATAAAACAGAACATGATGAGCATTTGAGAATTATTCTACTGACTCTAAAAGAGAAGAAATTGTATGCTAAATTGTCCAAGTGTGAGTTCTGGTTGAATGAGATTGCATTCCTTGGACATGTAGTATTAGCTGAAGGGATTAGAGTGGATCCCAAGAAGATTGAACTAGTGATGGAATGGAAACCTCCAAGAAATACAACTGAGATCAGAAGTTTCTTGGGGTTAGCTGGATATTATAGAAGATTTGTAAAGAGATTTTCCCTGATAGCTGCTCCAATGACTAAATTACTACACAAGAATATGAAATTTGACTGGAATGACAAGAGTCAAGCCAGTTTTGAGAGGCTGAAGGCTATGTTGACGGAGGCACCAATGTTAACACAGCCAATGTCTGGAAAAGACTTTGTAGTCTACAGTGATGCCTCACACAATGGGTTAGGGTGTGTACTCATGCAAGAAGGGAAAGTGGTCGCATATGCTTCTAGGCAGTTAAGGCCACATGAAAAGAATTACCTTACTCATGATTTGGAGTTAGCATCAATTATCTTCACATTGAAGATATGGAGGCATTACTTGTATGGAGAAAAATGCTACATATACACAGACCATAAGAGTCTGAAGTATCTGCCAACCCAAAAGGAACTTAATTTGAGACAAAGGCGATGGATTGAATTCCTAAAAGATTATGATTGTGTGATTGACTACCACCTTAGGAAGGCAAATGTAGTCGCTGATGCTTTAAGCAGAAAATCTATTGTAGCATTAAGATCTCTGAATGCCCAACTATCCTTAACTCATGATGGAGTTATTTTGGCTGAGTTGTAAGTGAAGCTGAATCTGTTACAACAGATACAGGATGGGCAGAAGACAGATGGGAAATTAATGGCTGTTATGGGAAAAATCACTGAGGGGAAGGAAACTGAATATGAAGTGAAAGAAAATGGGTGCTAAAAGAAAATGGGTGCTTGTACTATAAAGAAAGAGTGTGTGTTCCAGATGATAAAGAATTGAAAACCAGTATTCTGAAAGAAGCACATAACAGTGTGTATGCTATGCACCCAGGAAGCACAAAAATGTACCATGACCTGAAACTCCGATACTGGTGGCCAGGTATGAAGAAGGACATAGTTGACTATGTAACTAAATACTTGACATGTCAGCAAGTCAAAGCAGAACATCAAGTTCCATCAGGTTTGTTACAGCCCATAAACATACCTGAATGGAAATGGGACAAAGTCACTATGGACTTTGTCAGTGGTCTATCTCTCACTCAGAAGAAGCATGATGCAGTATGGGTGATTGTGGATAGGTTAACTAAATCAGCACATTTTTTGCCAGTTAGAACTGACTACTCACTGGAAAAGCTAGCAGAATTGTGCATCAGTGAGATAGTTAGACTACATGGAATTCCACTTTCCATTATATCTCATAGAGACCCGAGGTTTACATCTAGATTTTGGAAGAAATTACAAGAATCCTTGGGCACACAACTCCATTTTAGTATGGCTTTTCATCCTCAGATGGATGGACAGTCGGAAAGAATAATCCAGGTAAATTTTGAAACTCATTGAGTTATTGTAAACAATAATTGAACTGATAATGATAATAATAACCGAATATATGTGATAGGTCCTCGAGGATATGCTGAGAAGTTGTGTTGTTGAGTTTGAAGGAAGTTGGGACAGATACCTTCCACTGGCAGAATTTGCATATAATAATAGCTATCAAGCTAGCATACAAATGGCACCCTATGAAGCACTGTATGGGAGAAAATGCAGAACACCTGTATGTTGGACTGAATTGGGTGAAGATAAGCTAGTGGGGCCAGACTTGATAAAATAGAAAGAGGAAAAGGTGAAACTGATAAAGGCCAATTTGAAAGTTGCCTCAGACCGACATAAATCTTGTGCTGACTTGAAAAGAAAAGACATTGAATATAAAGTTGGTGAGAAAGTATTTCTCAGAGTATCACCGTGGAAGAAAGTGTTGAGATTTGGGAAAAAGGGAAAATTAAGCCCTAGGTTTATTGGCCCATATGAAGTTATTGAACGTGTGGGACCAGTAGCCTACAGATTATCCTTACCACCTGAGCTGGACAAGATACATAATGTGTTCCATGTCTCAATGCTCAGAAGATACAGATCAGACCCTTCACATGTCATCGCAGTAGAAGAAATTGTAGTACAACCTGACCTGACATATGAAGAAGAACCAATTAAAATTTGGCACGAGAGGTAAAAGAGCTCAGAAAAAAGACAATTTTACTAGTGAAAATCCTATGGAAACACCACAACACGTAAGAGGCAACATGGGAGAGCGAGGAGACAATGAGACAATAGTTCCCTCAGCTCTTCACATCAGGTAAATTTCGAGGACGAAATTTTTATTTAGAGGGGAAGAGCTGTAACATCCTCCCTATACGTGTTCTGTACGTTCTATTGCTCCAGTAGTCAAATAACAGTCCAGGCAAGTCAGGATACCTAGAACTACACTTCGGTGATAGTGAACAGACATATAATGATGAAATAAAAAAAATACAAGAAAAATCAAACAAAAAAGAAAGAGAGAAAATGATGCTAAGTTAAACGAGCAGGCACCGCAGTGATGGGTGACTACATTGGGAAGGCCGTTGCCGACCCCAGGACCGCGGTGAACCCTCTGAATTTAATTTTGAGACATAAATAAAGGTTTATTGAAATGTAATTGACACTAGAAATATCAAAGAAAAATTACTAAATTAGTACAAAGAAAAATAAAAAATCGAGAAACAGATAAAAATCGGTGTTACCAAAAAATCGGGAATATAACCTGAAGTGGGGTATTTTGGTCATTTGACACCTAGTGTTGCCTTTTGACCTCAATTTCCATTAATGCACTTAGGAAATGTCATGAAAAAAAATAAAATGGGATACAATATGTAAATAGTAAAAGAATGGTGCTAAATGAGCAAATAAGGAAACTTTAACTAATTAAATATTAAAATGAGCTTAGTGCTCCACTAACTTGAATATTGGGACACTAAAGTATGCTTTGGGACAGCAGATTGCACTCATTATCATCTTCATCTTTAACCTTTAAAGTTTTGGACGAATTGAACTTCCATGGAAGTCCACCATGGTTAAACTCCCTCCATCACCATGCACCATTGATCAAGCTCTCCTTTCTACTTAGTTCCTTCATTAAAGCTTGCCTACTCACCTTGGGGAAGATATTGGCAACAAGAAAAACAAGATTTGGTGAAGTTTGAAGGAAGCTCACAAGTGGTAAGTGCCCAAAACCTCTCCCTTGCTTTAGTAAACCTTGTGTTTAGGTTGAGGTGAGTATTTTGGTGAAGAGAAATGAAAGAAATACTGAGAAATGGACTTGTCCATTTTTGGCAGCCATGAACCTTTGTTGAGCTTGAGTTATTTTTACTTCTAATGAATGGAAATGAAGGTTGATTAATTTAAATGAAAGTTGTAGTAAGTTTATATCTAAGTATATGCATGTAGTGTTTGAATTAAGGGTGTGAAATGGAACTTTGATGCCTTGAGCAAACTGCCATATTTGGCAGCCCCTAATAGCATGAATTTTTGTGTGAACATGTAGTTATTAATGAAATATGATAAGGTTAAATTGTGGGCAGCATGTGTAAGTGATATTGAAGTATGATTATGTTGAAGTGTATGTGTAATATTGACATTGAGATGTGTTAAATTTGGGTGGAAGTGAATGTTGAATTAATGGTGAATTGTGTGCATTGAGCACTTGAATATTCTGCCCAAAATTGTTGCTGGAATTGTGTACAATATATATATATGGAAGTGTTATTGATTGAATATTGAAGAAATGAGGAGGAGAAGGAATATCAAATTGGAAGTGTATGTGCTTTGTGCAGGTTGTGTGTGAAGGCAGTACATAAATTAGGCCATAAGTGCCAAACTATGAACCCAATTGGTATGAGGCAAATAGGGCGTGAAACTAGACACCAAATAGGCCAACTTTCATGTAGAAATGTTGCCAAAATTCTGCCTAGAAACTGACTTTAAAAATGACCAAATCCGGATTAGCAACCTTGCAACCCAGATTTTTGACCATATGAACAGTAGTCCTTTGGATGACCATAACTCACTCAAAACAGGTCCAATTGATCTGAAATTTTTACGATGGTTAGATTAGACATAGATATACAAATCTTATGAAGTCATCAAAGCCCAGAAATGGCCAGAACCAAGTCAAATGGCTTGCACAAGTTCAGGTACAAAAACTGCTGAACCAAAACTAACCTAAAATTGACCAAATTTTGCACTAAAGGTGCAATCTGTCCAGCTTTAGTAAATTGACTATATCTTGGTCTATACAACTCAGAATGACCTGAAATTTTGCCCCGCATGCAATAAGACATAGAGCTACAATTTTGCTTCTTTGACCAAAAGCTAAAAACCAAGGGAAATAGGACTTTAAGCTAGACCAATCTAGCACACAAAAATTGAGAATTTGACATTTTGCATACAATGATGCTTGAAGCATTTTGGCAATGAATGCCAACTTGTAAAAATAGTAAATTGCACTATATTGGCAGCATATTGAGATATAAATTGTGATATATTGATGCTAGAAACAACTTATCCATATTACCTAAAAGGGTCAACATATGCATTGACTTGTGAATTATATAATAGTTAGTAAACTCCAAAAATTGAAGAATTAAACAATTAATTAATAATTTTCTCTAGTTTGCTAGTTGACTAGTATGGATAGGTTAGCATGCCAATAGGATTCTGATAGCTGTTCTGTAAATGGCTTTATGCCATACTGTGTTTTTACAGCTTATTATGCTGCACTGTGACTTTAATAGCCTACAGCTATACATATTGTGTATTTATTTTTGGCTTATCGCCAGATTGACTATATGGCTTTTTAGCCACGCTATTTGCACACCGGGAGACACTTTGTGACCGATGGTGTGACGGCCCAAGGTACTAGGTACCCAGTGCCAGTATATCCATTTATCCAGTCTGGTCAGTATATAGGCAACACGGGCAGTAATTCAAGTACTCTTAAATACAAATACATAAATACAGTCTACTGACATACAGCACCACCAAAAATTCATAAACACTTTATTTACTTTATTTTAGTGTATATTTCTTTATATTTGGCACCACTAAGCAAAATTGCTTAGCGCGTTGCTTTTTTAACGCGTAGGTATTGGAGACACAACTGGGGAGCCCAGCAGACCTACGACCGGGTGAGACATCAGATCTGCACAGGAGTCCAGAGTCATCTGCACTGCATTGCATACATGGTACGACTTAGGATATCTTGTATTTTGTACTTTTGTTGTATATTTGAAATTCAGCCCTGTATTTTGTAATGTTATGAAAGCTCTAAAGTTTGTAATATTTTGTACATATTAAATGACATGGAGATTTTCTATATATATTTAAATTATTATGGACTGTATTATGGAACTGTTTAATGACTGTAAAAGTCTGTTGACTTTAGTGAGAAATAGAGACTGTGAAATATTTGAGATTTTGATATCATCATATTAAACTGTTTTCAAC
Organism: Hevea brasiliensis; assembly: GCF_030052815.1. Classification (NCBI taxonomy): domain Eukaryota; kingdom Viridiplantae; phylum Streptophyta; class Magnoliopsida; order Malpighiales; family Euphorbiaceae; genus Hevea; species Hevea brasiliensis. The sequence goes on along the minus strand of NC_079499.1, from coordinate 35,119,362 downwards.
AGGTTTGGAAGGACAGTTTGTCCTAAATATAGACGGCACCTTGCCAAATTTTTATTACCAATCTTGAAACACTGATTTTATCAAAGTATGACAATAGTATCAGCATGATATGAATATTACATAAAAGACTTCTTAAAATCAAATTGAGTTCAAGAAATGAAATAATCACAGACTAGGTGTTCCGGCACGCCGTTTAGCATGCTTTGCTTGGCTATACTGTAGACGAGTGAGGGGTGTTACAGATAGTCTATAAGACAATCATAGTCTTTTATCAACTCTAACCATCTCCTCTGTCTCAAATTTAACTCTTTCTGGGTGGCCAAATACTTCAAACTCTTATGATCTGTGTAGATGTAACACCTTTCCCCATACAAATAGTGTCTCCAGATCTTAAGAGCAAACACAATAGCTACAAGCTCTAAGTCATGTGTCGAATAATTCCTCTCATGCGGTTTCAGCTGGCGTGATGCATAGGCAATGACATTTCGATCTTGCATCAATACACAACCTAACCCATTGTGAGAAGCATCACTATAAACGGTGTATTCTTTACTCGGTGTAGGTAAAGTCAGGACTGGAGCTTCAGTTAAACATCTTTTCAAAACTCTGTTGGCATTTATCCGTCCACTGAAATTTTACATCTTTTTGGAGTAGCTTAGTCAATGGAGATGCCAACATGGAAAATCCCTTTACAAACCTAAGGTAGTATCTAGCTAAACCCAGAAAACTGCGAATCTCTGTGACATTTCTGGGTGGCCTCCAATTAAGGACAACTTCTATCTTACTTGGATCTACCTTGATGCCCTCTTCTGATACTACATGCCCCATGAAAGATATTTCCTTCAGCCAAAATTCACACTTTGACAATTTGGCGTATAGCTATTTCTCCCTCAAAGTCTGCAGTACAATCCGCAAATGTCTATCATGCTCTTCTGCATTCCTCGAATAGACCAACATATCATCTATAAATACCACAACAAACTGGCCGAGGTATGGTCTGAAGATAGTGTTCATCAAATCCATAAAAGTAGCCGGAGCATTAGTTAACATGAATGGCATAACCAAAAACTCATAATGGCCGTAGCGAGTTCTAAAGGCAGTTTTAGCAATACTCTGCTCTTGTACTTTCAGCTGATAATAGCCTGATCTCAGGTCAATTTTGGAGAATACAGCTGCACCCCTCAATTGATCAAACAAGTCATCAATGTGGGGCAATGGGTATCTGTTCTTTATTGTCACCTTATTCAACTGCCGATAGTCAATGCATAACCGGAGAGCGCCATCCTTCTTCTTTACAAACAACACTGGCACTCCCCAAGGTGACACACTATGGCGGATAAAGCCCTTGTCAAGCAATTCTTGCAACTGAACTTTCAACCCTTTCAATTCTGCAGGTGCCATTCTATATGGTGTTATGGAGATTGGGTCCACACCAGGCATAACATCAATCTCAAACTGCACCTCTCTTTCTGGAGATAATCCTGGCAATTCATCAGGAAATACATCTAGAAAATCACATACAGTAGGGATGTCCCTTAGTGCTGGACTCCCCACTTGGGTGTCTATCACATGTGCCAAGTATGCTTTACACCCCTTTCTGATCATCCTTCTGGCTAGTGCAGCTCAAATGATGTTTGATGGAAATAAATGCCTCTCCCTATTTATTACCACATCACCGTACAAAGGGAGACCAAAAGTGACTGTCTTCAGTCTACAATCAATCATCGCATGATGCCTGGCTAACCAATCCATGCCCAAGATGATATCATACTCTCTGAAGGGTATTTCAATCAAGTTTGATAGGAAAACATGTCCTTGGATCACCAAAGGACAGTCTCTATAGATTCTGTTGACCCGGACCTCTTGTACTAACGGACTAGTTACTAGCACTTCAAAACCCATTTGCACACATGGAACAGCAAGTGAACTGACTATGCTAGCACTAACATATGAATGGGTTGAACCCGGATCAAACAATACAAATACTTCTTGATCAGAGATAGAAAATACACCAGCTATTACATATGAAGTCTCAGCCTCTTCTCGTTGTCTCATTGAATAAACCACGATCAAGCACTTCAGGCCGATCGACCAATCAGGCTCGATCGCTAAGCAATGCCTCTACCTCTGCCTCTTCCTCTGCCAACTGACTGTGAACCTCTGGGAGCTGGACTCTAAATAGATCCCTCGGCAGTAGTAGGAGCTGGACCATATCTCGGAGCACTAGTACAGTCTTTAGCTATATGGCCCTTGCCTCCACAGTTAAAGCAGGATCCAGTGACCCAATAACATTCCCCCCCATGAATCTTGCCACAAGTCTCACAGGGGCGGGCAGAATGTGAACCCCTGCTCGACTGCTGACCAGACCTAGGGGGTTTCTGTCCAGAAAATCTGGCCTTACCAAATCTTCCACCTCGACCCCTGCTGGGTCCACTAAACTTCTTTTTCTTTCCAGAGGTACCACCAGAACTCAGCTCTACTGACTTTTCCCCCTTGTATTTTTCTGCTTTCTCAACTTTTTCTGAATTTTCTTTTATCGGGGTCGCCTCTGATTTGATCCTTTCTAGCTCAAGTGCTTGAGACATGAGTTTTGAGAAGTTGTTGTGTCGGAATCCCACAACTTGCATCCTTATACTGGGCTTCAAACCCGCCTCAAATCTCTTGCACCTTGCCTTGCTGGTAGTAAGGAGACTCCCTGTATAGTGACTAAGGCAGGAGAACTCCCTGTAACACCCCTAAGTTCGATAGTGCGTTCTACTGTTTCGGTGACCAGTGTTGTCCAGACAGCTAGAATGCCTAGATCTACACTTCGATATGAGTGAGGAGACATTAAATAATGAAATACAAGAAAAGAAAATACAAGAAAAATAAAGGAAAAATAATAGTAAAGAAATGCAACTAAGTTAAGCGAGCCGAGAACCCTAGCGATGGGTGACCGCAACGGAAAGTCACGGCGTGGACCGTTGACTAGCCCTGGACAGCGGGGAACCCTGAAAAATATTTTTAGGAGTTAAAGAGACATCAATTGAAGTAGAAATATCATTAGAAATATCAAAGAAAAATTAAATAATTAGTACAAAGAAAAGCGAGAAATCGAAAAACGGACAAAACCCGGTGTTACCGAAAAATCGGGAATGCAACCCGAACAGGGGCATTGTGGTCATTTGACACCCCGAGTTGTCTTTTGACCTAAATTTTCATTAAAAATAAATAATATTATACTTGGAAAATATAATGAAAAAATTAATTTAGTGGCACCTAATGTAAATAACAAAAATGGAGTGTAAATGGAGTAATTATCACTTAAAACTTATTAAATGATTTTCCTAGCATGAGTGGAGCACTATGGGAATTAAAAATTCACTAAGTGGGCAGATTAGTCCACTAATGTCTTCTTCTTCATCTCAAATCCTCACTTTGCCGAATTGAATTTTCTCTCTATTGTCCACCATGGCCACACCTTGCATGCAAGCTCCACTCCTAATGATCAAGCCACAATTTCTCCAATTGTTCTGCATTAAACTTGTTCTACACATCATGGGCAGCATGTAGGAAGCAAGAAAAACAAGTTTTGGTGAAGATTTAAGAAGTCTCATCCATAGGTAAGTTTGAGTTTTTGAATATTGCTTTGTTAAAGTTTGTAAGCATGTTATGGGTGTTTGAATTATGAAGAAATTTTTGAGGTTTGATGTTGAATGGGAATGTGTAATTTTGGCAGCCATGGAAATACCTTGAAGGCAATTTAATTGTGCTTGTAAATGGTGAATTAAATGATTAATTAAATGTATATTGTGTAGAAAATTGTTTGGGTAATGTATACTTAGTATATGTAAATGTAAAATGAGATTTAAAGCTTGGAAAGTAATAGAATGTAAGTGTACCATTGTGGCAGTTTGTTAACTCTTGAAGAATGCTGGAATTCATGCTTTGTTTATGGAATAATGATGTTAAAATGTGTTAGTTGTTATGGCAGTTTGAATGTATGTATAGTGGTGTGAAGGATGGACATGTGAGTTAAATTGTTGTAAATTGAGTTGGGCAAATTCTGCACTTGTTGGTGCACATTGAATGTAATTGTAAGCTGCCAAAATGACCTATAATGTGTTGTGAATTATGTTTAGGTCATGGTATAACCAGAATTAGTTTGAATGTTAAGTTTGGTGAGTGTTAAAAGTGATGTTTGATATGTATGCAAGAATTGCAATAAGGCAGTTTGTGTTTTAGGCCTATAACTATAAGTGTGTGGCTCCAATTGGTATGATACCAATTGGAGGTGAAACTAGGAACAAAATGTGCCAACTTTCATGAAGGAAGCTTGCCAAAATTCTGCTTGCAAGGTAGCTTGAAAAATGACCAAATCCGGATTAAGTGCAATTGAGGCATGAAAACTGACCATTTAGGCAGCAGTTAGTGTTTAGGCCATAACTCGCTCAAAACAGGTCCAATTGACCTGAAATTTTAACCATGAATAGTTAAGACCCATATATACAAGTCTTATGAAGACACTAAAGCCCAGAAATGACCATAAGTAAGTCAAACAGCTTGCACAAGTTCGGGTCCAAAAACTAGCCGAACCTAAAATGACCTAAAGTGACCTAAAATGACCAATTTTGGTGCAATTTGACCAGCAATAGTAAAATGACCATAACCTGGCCTACACAACTCAGACCGCGTTCCATAAGAAATAGATCTACAAGTTTGTAGTTTTGACCAAAATCCAAAAACTGAGGGAACTAGGTCGTCCGGCTAGGTCAAACTAGTATCCCGGAATCCAGCAAATCTCAAGAAAATGCAGTATACACGGAAATGAATTTGGTAACATGTACCAACCCTAAAAGACTATCGAATGTGACATATTAATGACATTAAAACCTAAATTACCTAGAATGTACCAAGGGTCGACATAGTAGGTTGAGTATACCATATTCTGCATTTTATATTGTAATGTATGTTCACTGTATGTATATAGTGTTCTTGGTTTTGAGCAGTTGTAAATTAAAATTGTACATTAAAGTTGTAAAATAAATTATGAGTTATTTTGACTTGTAAAAATTGTATTATATTTTTTGTATCTCAGTTTTTGAAAAATTACTATGGATTTGAGTTGAGAAATATGTTGTGTTGAATTATGCTAGAGTTTGAGATTGAGAAAAATATTGAAGTGCTTTTTACAGGTTTTTGAAGAACTGTTTTATCCAAATTACGGAGGGCACTCTGCCAAAATTTTTTACAGAAATTACTAATAGTCTAAATGTGTTAGTTAATTCACCTCAGTTCAAAAAGGTTTTTAACACCTGTAAATAGTTCTCACCACTGTAAAAGAAGTAAGAAAAGTTTTTGAAAATCCCTTATAGTGTATTTAATGGGTTATCAGTAGGCGAAGTTGGTAATTCATTAGGTATACTACGGGATGATGCTATGCCTTACAGAGGGGTAGGGTGTGACATGTTTTAGTGGTATCAGAGCTAGTTTTTTTTTAAATTCTGTTTTCACATGTTACTTGAATATTCTTTCTTCATAGTACAACTGCTCAATATCATTGTCTGATACATACAGTACATTACAATATAAATATGCACTAACGGGAGAAAATCTCCTTGTGTTATTTGTTTAGGAGGTCTAAGATCCTCGCATTGACTATGAAAGAGGATGATCGTTTAGTCGATCAATCTATAGAGGCTGAGGTGCAAGGGGATGCCCCAGCCCTACATAATGTCAGTGGTTCAAGAAGACACAGCGCAGCATCTGCAGTTCCTCGCTTTCGCTCAAAGAGATGGCTACAATGTTCCAACAAATGGCTGGTAATGTGCCTACTCAAGCCCCAATACAGACACCAGTGGTACAACCACAGTCTTCTGCTAGACAATATGACAAATTGATGAAATATGGGGCTATAGAGTTTAAGGGGACAGTATATCCTCTAGAGGCAGAACAGTGGTTAGAAAGGATGGATAGGGTATTCAAGAAACTGCACTGCACAGAGGAGCTCAGATTTGAATACTTAGTATCTTTGCTACAGGGGGATGCTTATGACTGGTGAAAACCATTCCCCACAGTTTGGTAGAACCTGCAGTGCTAACCTTGAGTGACTTTCTTAGGGAATTCAGACAAAAATATGTTCCTGATGCTTATGTAGATCAGAAGCTACAAGAGTTCCTAAGTCTGAAACAGGGGAGTAGATCGGTGGCTAAATATGAAAGGGAATTTTTCTGCCTGAGCCATTATGTAGTAAGTCTACTTTCTACCAGTAGGGAGAGATGTAAGAGGTTTGATACTGGCTTGAAGCCTAGTATCAGATTACAAGTGGTCGGATTCAAACATAACAACTTCTCTGAACTTATTTCTGAAGCACTATAATTAGAAAGAATTGAATCTGAAGCAGCTTCTAAGAAAAAGAAATCAAAGAAGACAGAAAAAGAGGGAAAGTCAGTAGAACAGAGTTCTAGTGGTCTTACTAGAAAGAGGAAAAACTTTGGGGGATACAATAGAGATAGTAAGAAGTCCGGTAGAGATAGATCTTCTGGACAGAAACCACAACGATCCGATCAGCAAACTCAACAGAAACCCAGGAATGCGCTGTCAGATCGACTTTGTGAAACTTGTGGTAAACCACATAGTGGGGTATGTTATAGAGCCGTAGGAGCATGTTTTAACTGTGGAGAGACTGGCCATTTTGCTAGGGATTGTGCAAATCCAGGTCATTCTGGATCATTTACTACACCAAAGGGATCAACCCAAGTTTCTACCCCAAAGAGTTCACCATCAGTTAGTAGAGGCAAAGGTAGAGGTAGGGGTAATACACCTAGAAGTCAGAGTACTGTGAATCAGCCAGAACAGGGTGATGCTCCAGCTGGAGTATACGCTATACGGCAGAGAGAAGAGACTTAGAATTTTGATATTATTGCTGGTACTTTCTCAAATAGTAACTAAGATATATATATGTATTGTTTGACCTGGGGTCTGCATACTTTTATGTTAGTGTTAGAACTATATGTTCTATTGTTATTCCTTTACAGGGGAATAAATTTTGATGCATTAGTGATTAGCCCTTTAAAATAAGGATTGTGATAATAAGTGAAATTAGTTTTGAAAGAGTTTATTGGCGAAAAGTATTTTCTAACACACCATAAATTATAAAGCTAATTGGCGAGCCTACTTAATGTAAGGCAAGAGGACGTAAAAGTAAGATGCAGTAATGGAATTGCTCTAGATGAGGGCAAGGATGCCACTGTTAGTAATTGTTAATGGATATTGTAATCATAATAAGTTCGGGATATTAGTGAATTCAAAAAGGATAAAAGATAGGAAAATTTGATCTATTGGGATGTATCGTAGTAACTATGCAATGTTCTTGATGTTTATACTGTAAGCTGCAGATTACAGTACTGACTTGAGATTATTGTGTAGAGCTACGTACTATCCGATAGTACACCTAGATAAGAATAGTTGCCAACGACATCTGTTTTGGTATAGTTATGCCATGACAGAATTTAATTGTTAGAAATAAGTTTGAAAGTCCTACTTAGGGATCTAAAACTCAAAGGTTAGAATATCGAAAGGTTATAATTCAGTACAAAAGAAAGTAAGTTATAGAATATTGACAGATAAAAAGAGTTATGGAAGTAAAAGTTTGAACAGTTGGTTCAAATATAACAAAGAAATGTTACAAATGTGAGGAAGACTATGGACTAGAATGGTCAGAGGACCAATGACTAGATCAATGATTCTAACATGACCTCAAGGGTCATTCAAGAAGGAACATGAATCGAAATATTAGACAGGACAATAGTAAGAGAAGATTGATGTTATACAAACAAATTAAATGTTGTATTAGATTGTTAAAAGTCTTATACAAATTCGAGAGAAAGAAGATTATACGATCATATAGAAAGGAGAAAATAAACGTATGACTATTGTAAGATGGCTATTGGGAAAATTTTCGTGGACGAAATTTATTTAAGGGGGGGAGAATTGTAACACCCCTAAGTTCGGTAGTGCGTTCTACTGTTCCGGTGACCAGTGTTGTCCAGACAGCTAGAATGCCTAGAACTACACTTAGATATGAGTGAGGAGACATTAAATAATGAAATACAAGAAAATAAAATACAAGAAAAATAAAGGAAAAATAATAGTAAAGAAATGCAACTAAATTAAGCGAGCCAACAACCCTAGCGATGGGTGACTGCACCGGGAAGTCACGGCGTGGACCGTTGACTAGCCCTGGACCGCGGGGAACCCTGAAAAATATTTTTAGGAGTTAAAGAGACATCAATTGAAGTAGAAATATCATTAGAAATATCAAAGAAAAATTAAATAATTAGTAGAAAGAAAAGCGAGAAATCGAAAAACGGACAAAACCCGGTGTTACCGAAAAATCAGGAATGCAACCCGAACAGGGGCATTGTGGTCATTTGACACCCCGATTTGTCTTTTGACCTAAATTTTCATTAAAAATAAGTAATATTACACTTGGAAAATATAATGAAAAAATTAATTTAGTGGTACCTAATGTAAATAACAAAAATGGAGTGTAAATGGAGTAATTATCACTTAAAACTTATTAAATGATTATCCTAGCATGAGTGGAGCACTATGGGAATTAAAAGTTCACTAAGTGGGCAGATTAGTCCACTAATGTCTTCTTCTTCCTCTCAAATCCTCACTTTGCCGAAATGAATTTTCTCTCCATTGTCCACCATGGCCATACCTTGCATGCAAGCTCCACTCCTAATGATCAAGCCACAATTTCTCCAATTGTTCTTCATTAAACTTCTTCTACACATCATGGGCAGCATGTAGGAAGCAAGAAAAACAAGTTTTGGTGAAAATTTAAGAAGTCTCATCCATAGGTAAGTTTGAGTTTTTGAATATTGCTTTGTTAAAGTTTGTAAGCATGTTATGGGTGTTTGAATTATGAAGAAATTTTTGAGGTTTGATGTTGAATGGGAATGTGTAATTTTGGCAGCCATGGAAATACCTTGAAGGTAGTTTAATTGTGCTTGTAAATGGTGAATTAAATGATTGATTAAATGTATATTATGTAGGAAATTGTTTGGGTAATGTATACTTAGTATGTGTAAATGTAAAATGAGATTTAAAGCTTGGAAAGTAATAGAATGTAAGTGTACCATTGTGGCAGTTTGTTAACTCTTGAAGAATGCTGGAATTCATGCTTGGTTTATGGAATAATGATGTTAAAATGTGTTGGTTGTTATGGCAGTTTGAATGTATGTATAGTTTTGTGAAGGTTGGACATGTGAATGAGCTTGGTTATGGAGTTAAATTGTTGTAAATTGAGTTGGGCAAATTCTGCACTTGTTGGTGCACATTGAATGTAATTGTAAGCTGCCAAAATAACCTATAATGTGTTGTGAATTATGTTTAGGTCATGGTATAACCAGAATTAGTTTGAATGTTAAGTTTGGTGAGTGTTAAAAGTGATGTTTGATATGTATGCAAGAATTGCAAAGGCAGTTTGTGTTTTAGGCCTATAACTTTAAGTGTGTGGCTCCAATTGGTATGAGACCAATTGGAGGTGAAACTAGGCACAAAATGTGCCAACTTTCATGAAGGAAGCTTGCCAAAATTCTGCTTGCAAGGTAGCTTGAAAAATGACCAAATCCGGATTAAGTGCAATTGAGGCCTAAAAACTGACCATTTGGGCAGCAGTTAGTGTTTAGGCCATAACTCACACAAAACAGGTCCAATTGACCTGAAATTTTAACCATGAATAGTTAAGACCCATATCTACAAGTCTTATGAAGACACCAAAGCCCAGAAATGACCATAAGTAAGTCAAACAGCTTGCACAATTTCGGGTCCAAAAACTGGCCGAACCTAAAATGACCTAAAGTGACCTAAAATGACCAATTTTGGTGCAATTTGACCAGCAATAGTAAAATGACCATAACCTGGCCTACAAAACTCAGAACCGCGTTCCATAAGACATAGATCTACAAGTTTGTAGTTTTGACCAAAATTCGAAAACTGAGGGAACTAGGTCGTCCAGCTAGGTCAAACTAGTATCCCGGAATCCAGCAAATCTCAAGAAAATGCAGTATACACGGAAATGAATTTGGTAACATATACCAACCCTAAAAGACTATCAAATGTGACATATTAATGACATTAAAACCTAAATTACCTAGAATGTACCAAGGGTCGACATAGTAGGTTGACTAAGCGAATAAATGAATTCAGTGAATTAATTATCAAGCATTATCGTTAGAGACAATTAAAATGAGTACTGAAACACTTCAAATTGTGTTTCTCAGTTAGCAAAGACTCAGGGAGGGGAAGGAAACACTGAGTCAGAGCCAAGAGACAGTTATCAGAGGTTTGTGCATAATAAGTATTTCTTCTGAATTTTTCAATTGAAATAAAGTATGATTATTTCTATGTTATTATTTTAAATTGTGTTTGTGCACAATAAGTTTGACTTCTCATTTTCTACTTAAAAATTTAATTCAACATTATAGTTTTAAATTGTGTCCGTGCACCATACTTTTATATTCACTGCTTTTACTAGCAAATTTATGTAGAGAAATGAGTTATGAATAAGTTTTGATTGCTTTGGTTTTGGGAATATTATTTGGAACTTATTGTATTGCCAACTTTGCAAATGGAAATTTTGAGATAAAATGTGATTTATGGTTTGTATGAAATATTGTGATTTGAAATTGTTTTGATTCACATTTGGCATGACACTGTTGATATATTCCTCCCTCTTTGACTTATCAGTCTGGGGTGAGTGTGATTATGTCCCTCCCTCTTTGACTTGCCAGCTGAGGTGAGTGTGGATGAGTACTCATTATTCAGCTAGCTTCCTCCCTCATTGATTTTGATTATTGGCGTTAGTGTGTCTTGTCGTGGTGTACGACACGGCATGTGTGGAAAAATTGTGTCATGGCCTAAATTATGTTATCGATTGGCAACATTGTATTATTCAGTTATTTGATCGAATTGTGTTATTGATTTGCAAAACGGTATTATTCAATTACTTGATCAAATTTGTGTTAGATGAATTTTGTAAATTGTGAAATGGAATTGTGAATCATTTGATTTGTGAACTGTCAATAAAAGATTTATATATCGCATTTCAAATTGTTATTGTGCACCACTGAGTAAATTTTACTCAGCGATAGCTTTTCATTGCTGTCGCAGGTAGACAGACTGACAGGGCAGCAGACTAGGCTGCTAGTACATTCAGCGAGAAATCATCGGGTATATTGAGTATACCATATTCTGCATTTTATATTGTAATGTATGTTCACTGTATGTATATAGTGTTCTTGGTTTTGAGCAGTTGTAAATTAAAATTGTACATTAAAGTTGTAAAATAAATTATGAGTTATTTTGACTTGTAAAAATTGTATTATATTTTTTGTATCTCAGTTTTTGAAAAATTACTATGGATTTGAGTTGAGAAATATGTTGTGTTGAATTATGCTAGAGTTTGAGATTGAGAAAAATATTGAAGTGCTTTTTACAGGTTTTTGAAGAACTGTTGTATCCAAATTACGGAGGGCACTCTGCCAAAATTTTTTACAAAAATTACTAATAGTCTAAATGTGTTAGTTAATTCACCTCAGTTCAAAAAGGTTTTTAACACCTGTAAATAGTGCTCACCACTGTAAAAGAAGTAAGAAAAGTTTTTGAAAATCCCTTATAGTGTATTTAATGGGTTATCAGTAGGCGAAGTTGGTAATTCATTAGGTATACTATGGGATCATCTTATGCCTTACAGAGGGGTAGGGTGTGACACTCCCTCTCATACTCTACCACTGATCGGTTCCCTTGCTTCAAACTAAAAAATTCTTGCAATTTCTGATCAACATATGCATTTGGGATGTATTTCTGTCTGAATTCCCTAATGAAGTCATCCCAGGTCAACATTGATGGTTCAGCCAAGCTGTGGGGGATGGTCTTCCACCAATCATATGCATCCCCTTATAGTAGAGACACAGATATTCAAACTTCAGTTCATCTTGGCAGTGCAGCTTCTTAAATACTCTATCCATTCTTTCAAGCCATTGCTCTGCCTCTAAAGGGTCTACTGTACCCTTAAATTCTGCAGCCCCATACTTCAATAACTTGTCATACTATCTGGCTGGAGGCAGTGGTTGTGCCACAGGTGGTTGGGTTGGAGCTTGAGCGGGCATAACCCCAGCCATTTGTTGAAACATCGCAGCCATCTGCTGTGCGAATTGTGCAGGAAACTGCGGCATTTGTGGGGCTGGGGCTTCCCCTTGTGCCTCAGCTTCAACAGACTGCTCAACTGAGCGATCCCCTTCTTCCATTTCAGTCTGAAGTTAAGGTATCTCCTGAACAAGTAACACAAGGAGATTTCCCTCCGTTAGTTCATACTTATGATGTAATGCACTGTATGTAACAAATATGGACATTGAGCAGTTGTACTTAACAAAGAAAAGACATAAATTCTCAAGTTAAAACATACTTCAAAAATTTGCTCTGATACCACTAAAACATGTCACACCTTACCCCTCTGTAAGGCATAATATGATCCCGTAGAATACCTAATGAACTATTGAGCTTCACCTACCAATAACTCATTAAGTACCCTACAAGGGATTTTAAAACAATTTTCTTACTTTTGACAAGTAGTGAGCACTTTCTAATAGGTATTTAAAACATTTAGTTAAAATTAAAAACTAGTTAATATTTTTTTTCATTTTATTTTTCCGCAAATTTTATAAAAATTTTGACAGAGTTCCATTTATATTTTGAGAAAACAGTTCTTCAAATACGTGTAAAAAGCACTTCTAAAAATGTTTTCTCAACAACTACATCAATTTCACAATCAAACTCAATCCATTTCAATAACTCCATAATCATTTCAATCAATTTCTCAACTTCAAAATTCCATAATCCTCAAAAATACTGGCAACACATTTTATTCAAATTAAATAAAATAGTTTCACTCACTTTTCATTAGAGACAAAACAATTTATATAACTCCTTGCAAAATTTACATCAAAAGAAATATAAACTAAACTTTATTACAAACTTCATACAAATTTTGTACAAGCTGCTCAAGACTCATTTACATGTCCATACATTTATGTGCAATACATACATCAAAATAAATATTTATAGGCAGGGTATAAATTATACCCGATAACTTCAAGCTGATAGATCCTTGATCCTCAGCAACTCAGTCTGCTGCTCTTCTAGTCTCTATATCTGTGACAGCAATAAAAGCTATCGCTAAGTACTAAGACTCAGTGGTGCACAACATACTAAAATAATCTTTATACAGAATATAAATCACATTTATTCAAAAATTTGACTAAACATGAGCATTAAACACAAAATATGAATTATAAAATTTTAATGCAAACCAAGTTCATTTCGAAGTATGAAAACACATTTCATAAAACCCACAGTTAGATCATGCCACTTGAAACAAATAGAATCTCAATAGCCAGAGGCTAAAGAGAAATCACATCACAAGGCTAGCTAGCTCAAATATATGGATGTCCATTCACATCCTCTTCTACTGGCACACCTCAACACTTCTCTAGAGAAGGAATCAAAATTCGAAACTAATTACCCCCACTAGTCGTGCTAGTGAGGTGTTCAAATATATGGTCATGACACTGTGGTTTCAAAACTTATCTTAACAATTTGCTAAACATTGTCATTTCAAATATACACAATAACTTTCACAATTTAAATCAAAATATCATAAATAATATCACAAATAAACTTTCAACAATTCAAAACAAAAGTAAAATGTTTATTTCATTCACTTTATCAATGAATTTTAAATCATAGTAATGTTGTGCACAAACCTCAAGCGGGTCTCCTCTTGGCTTAGACTCGGTTCCTCGGGTTCTTCCCTGGTATTCTTTTCAACTGAAACACATAATTTTACAGTGTTTCAATACCATAACTTAGCATAAATCCAAAATAAATTTAACTTCACTTTTACCTAGCTCTAATGTGCTAAACTTGGCGTTCTTGAAATTTTGTGTTTCGGGTTACTATTCACTATACTATTCAAGTCAAATTGTTGACTTTCTAAGGCTTAATAGGTATGGGATTTCCAACTTCACCCACATATCACATTTTGGTCACTAAATTTGTTGGTTTTGGTTGTTTTCTCAAAACTTAGGTCTTTTAGGCAAAATTGCCAAATTTTCAGTTTTGGAGTCCTAAGTTGCACTGTTCTACTGGTCACCTTACTGTTATAATTTGGCAAAACTTTCTGCATAGAAAATGTTTCCTAATGTCTTAAGTTTATTCTCCTTTTTGAATCACTCCAATTGGAGTTTTGTAGCTCAAGTTATGGCCATTTGAACCATGGCTGCCGGATTGGACACAACCCAAAATTATGGGAAATTTTCTGGTGCTGGCAGATTTGAGTCACCAACTTGGGGTGGCCAAATGACTTGGTTAATGGCATAATTTGAGTTTGTGTTCTGCATGAAAGTTTTAGGTCTATATCACTAGTAAACTTTCAGGTCATTTAGACCTTCATAGCCCAAGTTATGACCCAAACACGATTACTGTTCATGTGCACTGTTCATACTGCAGATTTTCAAGTTTGGTCAGTTTGTTCACTAGGTTCTGGTCACTTTTTGGGCATGCTTCCTAAATGAAAATTGTGTCATTTAGTGCCTATTTTCAGTCCCAATTGGTCTCATACCAATTAGTCTTATAAAATTTCATTTTTGGTCCCTCAAATTTGACTTTTGGTCATACTGCATACCCAATCCGAATTTGGCTTTGATTCAAACACCTCTAACACACTTAATTAGGTCACAAATGGCCATTTCTTTCCTTAAACTATGTCAAAGACATCATTTAGCACTTCTTCACATTTTTTGTCCCTAAACCCTAATGTCCAAACCCTAATTCACACTAATTTTTGCATTTAACTACCTTCAATGCTTTTAATCCTAACCATTCAACTAACAAAAGTTTCTAAACCCACTCAAACCATTCAAATCATGTAAATCACCCTCCCCTTCATGCTGGCCAAATTTCAGCTTAGTCCCTCTACATGAAAATTTTTCATGTTTTTATGCAATTAAAATCTTGTTTAACCATAATTTCATACTAAAAATTCAATTCAAATTCAAATTAAAAGAGGAAACTTACCTTAATTGAAGCTTTTTCAATCTCCCTCAAATCTTCAAATTCTTTTAATTTCTTACTCCAAATCTTCTTCTTAAGGGTCAATTTAATGGTTTCTATAATTATTTTCAAGGATTAGGGGGTGAAATCTAAAGTTTAAGAAGCTTAAATATAAGCTTTAATGGTGGAACAAAATAAGAAAAGAGGGAGAGGAGAGAGCTACGGGAATAAGAAAAAGAATAAGTGAAAAAATATTTTTGAATTTTTATTTTTATGCCACATAATTGACTTGGTCAAAGAATAAATTAAATAGAATTTATTTTTAATGTCATGTATGATGTCATTTGGGTGATGTCATAATCCTATTTTCTTTTCCTTTTGTTTTTTTTGTAATTATTTATCTATTTGACTTGGTCAAAAAGGTTGGAAAATTAAAATTAATTTTGACATCTTATATGATGTCATCATCATGATGTAATAAGTCTCATTTTTATTCTTTTTCTTTTTCTTTAATTCTTCAATAGTTCTTTAATTTAATTCTTGATCTCGAAATTTTCTTTTCTCCAATTTTATTTGACAGTTAGGTCAGGAGTCAGCTCTCGGGGTCAATTGACCAAATTGCCCCTCACCGGTTTAACCCGGTTTGTAAATAATTCTATATTTCTTTCGGCTCCCTGACCTAATTATTTGACTGGCTTAACAGTTCTTTTTCGTGATTTTCTCTTTTCCACTGTGTTTATAAGGGTCCTAAGGACCGCGGTGTCACATTTTACGGTTCGAAATTTGAGTTTAAAATTACTTCACAGTCTTTCCTGAGAAGGTCACCCATCGCTGTGACTCTCAGCTCGTTTAACTTCTTATGTTCTATTTTTATTATTTATACTCAACTAATTGAACATTACTAATTATTTGTGTTTATGACTTCTCTAGTTGTCTTAAGTGTGGTTCTAATCCCCTCAATTGTCCAGACCGACTCCGGTCACCGGAACAGTGAAATATACCAGGCTATGCAAATAGGGGTGTTACATGCAAACTGAGGTTGGGCAGGTGCCTCAGCTGCTGGTGGAGCAGATTCTTCTCTACCCCCAGATTCAGCCCTTGGCGGAGCACGACTTTCCACCTCTTCATCAACTGCTCTTTGTGAAGCAGTATCCATATCCTAATCAAAATAATAAAACAAATTGATCTGCATCAGTGTCACCTTAACACTTACAAATGCAATGCAATGGTATGCACTCTATCTAGGCCCAGAAATGCCTAAACTGATGTTCTTATACCACTAAATGTGACACCCCTTACCCGTCTATAGTGTAGCCGGGCAAGATATGCTACACAGTGTGCCGGAGCACCAAATCATATTTCAATTCAATTTACCCTTTTTTATTTTATTTTATTTTTTTACAATTTTTTATTAATCTGAATTTTTTGTAAATTTTATAGAAAATCCGGCAGAGTGCCGGCTGTAAATTGGAAAAATAGTTCTTCTGAATCTGTTAAAAACACTTCCAATATAATCATAATTTCAATCTCAGTCAACCACCAGCATATTTTCAACAATTTCTCAAATTACTTCAGTATCTTAAAATTCAATTCATTTCATATCACACTCAATTCAATGAGAAATGCTTACATTTAATACTGAACATAGTTCATAGATAATTACATCAAAAACATAATTATTTGAGTTTATAATATACATTACAGAAGTTTACAAAATACAAAATACCGAAATACCAAAAGTGGCCTAATGTCCTACCAAATGCACTGCAAATGTGCGGTGACTCTGAACTTTGTGTGCAGAACTGAAAGCTCATCCAGTATGAAGTCTGCTGGACTCCCCAACTATTTCTGCGCGTGGCAAAAGCAATGCGCTAAGCAATTCTGCTTAGTGGTGAAAATATAAAATAAAATAACTAAAATAATATAAATATGCAGAATGTATGTTTACATTTTCGGTAGACTTAATTTCTGACATTTATTGCAGTATTATTCGATTAAAATTTTGTAAGATTCATTATCATTGCTTGAGTAACCCCTACTAGTCAACTGGACTGGATAAACGGGTAAACTGACACTGGTTACTAGGTACCTCAGACCATCACACCATCGGTGATATTGTGTCTCCCAATGTGCAACATAACAGCTAATAAGCTGTAATAATGATTAAGGATAAGATTCAAGTATAAATACTCAATTAACATAGCCAAAGGCTACTCTATCATAGAATGGCATGTGAGGCCATAAAACACAGAATGGCATGAAGACATATGCAGTACTGCTAACAGAACCCTATTGGCATGCCAACCTATCCAAACCAATCTTGCTAGGTGTACTAGGGCATGTTACACTCTTAATTTATACAATTCTTAAAATTTAAGTTTAGATGTTACTATTCATTTCATTAGTCAACTAAAATGTTAACTTCTGCATAGATAATAGGTACATTGGTTTTAATACTCCCAACATACTATATTTTGCATTCTAAAATTGTTGGTATTGGTTGCCAATACCATTTCTAAGCTTAATATTAATTATTCAAAATTTTCAGATTTCAAACTTTGTGTTTACTATTCCATTAGTCATTTTTGCAGTGGGAATTTGGCAAAATGGTCAACATGAAAGTTGTTCCTTATTGTTTCTAGTTACATTTCTTTTTTTAAATCACTCAATTTGGAGTTTTTTAGCTTAAGTTATGGCCTAAACACCATAACTGGCGGATTGCCAACTTACCAGATTTTCTAGACTGACCAAATCTGCAGTGTTTGGGGCAGTGAATGCAGGTCACCTTTTAAACATGTTATGACCAAAATTTGGGTTAGGTTTCTTCATAAAAGTTGTAGGTCTATGTCTCAGCTATTTTCTGGTATAATTTCAGGTCAATTGGACCTTTATACATTGAGTTATGACCAAATGAATAAACACTATTCATTTGGTCATTTTGCCCAGTCAAAATGCAGGTCACCCAGATTAGGGCAATCTTTAGGTCAACTTAGTTTGGTTTTATGGGCATGGTTTCTTCACCAAAGTTGTGCCATTATGTGCCGAGTTATATGACCAATTGGCCTTGCACCAATTGAACCTCTACAACACCAGTTATTGCTGCCCAAACCTGCTAGACTCATGCCTAGTCCTACAGGTCACCAAGGGCAGCCTCACTAATTTCAATTCCCACTACACAAACCACTTCATTTCTTATTTACACATAACCAAATGGTCACTAATTGACCATTAAAACTTACTTTCACCATTACATGATTAAAGTCTCCATTTCATACCCAAACCCTAACCCTAACATCTCGAATCATGCATTTAACTTGCATTCCATCATTTCACTTAAGAGACTAATGTTAAGGCAGCCATACTACCATTTCTAGTTCCATGAAATCCTTAAAACCTCACCATATCCAAGGTAGCAAAAAATTGTGGGATGACATACACATAATATTTATTCCATTTCCTTGTAAATTTTGCATTCAATTCACTCCCTTAACATGAATTAGAAAAGAAAACTCAAGTTTAGTCACTAACCTCTGATGGAGTGAAATTCAAACTTGTAAGAACTCTTCTTTAACACTTCCTTTTGCTCCCAAAAGTTTCACTATGAGGAAAGAACAAGATTTTGTGTTGACAACTTAGGGTTTAGTGGGTGAAAAACCAAGAAAATCAAGCTTTGGTAAGCTTGGCCATGGTGAGGCTATGGTGCGGCAAGGAAGCAGAGAGGGAGAGCAGATGGTTGTTCCAGAATTTTTTACTTCTTTTCTTTATTTTTAGTGTATTATAATTGTATTTCTTAAGTTCTAATTGGCCAAACATTTTAATGACCTCATACTTACATAATGCTTATGTAATAAAACTAAATTTCTTTCGTTTTCTTTTCTTTCCTTTCCTATTCATTTTTAAATAATTTTTCATCAATATTTGTTCATATTTTATGTCATATAATTTATTTACATAAATGGACAAGTTGATCAAAAATCATCTTTGAAGACGAAATGACCAAAATGCCCTCCGTTTGGCTTAATGAGCCAAAATTATGTGTAACGATTGATTAAACTTTCCTTGTGTTTTCTTAACATTTTATTGTCATTGGAACCCCAATAATCCTTCCCTGAGGTCCCAAAAATTATTTTATGAAGTTTTCCTCGGGTCTAGGGTTGCTAACAACCTTCACCGTCACTCATCCAGAAGTCACACTTGGATAGCTTAGCATACAGCTTCTTTTCTCGCAGGGTTTGCAGAATAATCCTCAAATGTTCATCATGTTCTTCCCTGGTCTTAGAATACACCAGAATATCATCAATAAAGACCACTACAAACCGATCTAAGTATGGATGGAAGACACGATTCATAAGGTCCATAAATGTTGCTAGTGCATTTGTTAACCCAAACAGCATCACTAAGAATTCATAGTGCCCATACCGGGTTCTGAATGCAGTTTTTGACACATCTGCATCCTTTACCCTCAACTGATGATACCCTGATCTAAGATCAATTTTTGAAAATACACCGGCTCCCTTCAACTGATTAAACAGATCGTCAATTCTGGGCAATGGATATTTATTCTTTACAGTTACTTTGTTGAACTGCCGGTAATCAATACACAATCTCAAGGTTCCATCCTTCTTCTTCACAAATAGCACCAGAGCTCCCCATGGTGACACACTGGGGTGTATGAACCCCTTATCGAGTAACTCCTGCAACTAAATTTTCAACTCCTTCAATTCAGTGGGTGCCATCCTATAAGGAGCAATAGAAATGGGTGTTGTACCCGGCATTACCTCTGTAGCAAACTCGACTACCCTTTATGGTGGTAAACTAGGCAAATCTTTAGGAAATACATCTGGAAGTCCCTACTTATCACCCAGGCTTGGCTTAGCTTGCCTAGTATTTAACACCCCTATGTTCGGTAATGCGTTCTACTATTCTGGTGACCAGTGTTGTCCGGACAGCTAGGATGCCTAGAACTACACTTCGATATGAGTGAGGAGACATTAAATAATGAAATACAAGAAAAGAAAATACAAGAAAAACAAAGGAAAAATAATAGCAAAGAAATGTAACCAAGTTAAACGAGCCGAGAACCCAAGCGATGGGTGACCGCACCGGGAAGTCATGGCGTGGACCGTTGACTAGCCCTGGACCGCAAAGAACCCTGGAAAATATTTTTAAGACTCAAATAAATATTTATTGAAGTATGAATATCATTAAAAATATCAAAGAAAAATTAAATAATTAGTACAAAGAAAAGTGGGAAATCGAAAAACGGACAAAACCCAGTGTTACTGAAAAATCGGGAATGCAACCCGAACAGGGGCATTATGGTCATTTGACATCCCGAGTTGTCTTTTGACCTAAATGTCCATTAAAAATAAATAATATTACACTTGGAAAATTTAATGAAAAATTAATTTAGGGGTACCTAATGTAAATAGCAAAAATGGGAAGCTTAATGTGGGAAAATGAAATTTTAGATTAAACTAACAATTTATTTTGACATGGTGCTCCACTAATTCATGAAATTGGACCACTACCACTTCATTTGGACAGCAGATCATCTTCCTCCTTACTTCTCTAAGAACCAGACAAATTTCTCCCAAGAAAATCCACCATTGACGTCCATTTGAAAGCTTCATGCAAGCTTGATTTAAGCTTCCTTCTTTGCACCTTCCTTCATTAAAGTTAATCCTCACACCATGGGCAGTAGATAGGCAGCAAGAAGACCAAGTTTTGGAGAGATTTTGAAGAATTTCCAAAGTGGTAAGCTTGTATTTTTGGGTTATTACTTCATTAAAGTTAGTAGGAATGTTATGGGTGTTTGATTTATGAAGAAATTTTTGAGTTTTGATGTTGAATGGGAATGTGCACTTTTGGTAGCCATGGAAGAACCTTGAAGGCAGTTTATTTGTGCTTGTAAATGGTGAATTAAATGATTGATTAAATGTATATTGTGTAGGAAATTGTTTGGGTGATGTATACTTAGTATATGTAAATGTAAAATGAGATTTAAAGCTTGGAAAGTAATGGAATGTAAGTGTCAGTTTGTTAGCTCTTGAAGAATGCTGGAATTCATGCTTGGTTTATGGAATAATGATGCTAAAATGTGTTAATTGTTATGGCAGTTTCAGTGTGTGTAAGGTGGTGTGAAGTGGGACATGTAAATGAGCATAAAAAGGTGATTGAGTTGTTGTAAATTGGATTGAAAAATTATGCACTTGTTGGTACACATTGAATGTAATTGTAAGCTACCAAAATGATCTATAATATGTTATAAATTATGTTTAGGTTGTGGTACAACCAGAATTGGTTTGAATGTTAAGTTTGGTGGGTGTTAAAAGTGATGCTTGATGTGTATGCAAGAAATGCAATAAGGCAGTTTGAGTTTTTGGCCTATAACTTTAAGTGTGTGGCTCCAATTGGTATGAGACCAATTGGAGGTGAAACTAGGCACAAAATGTGCCAACTTTCATGATGAAAGCTTACCAAAATTCTACTTGCAAGGTAGCTTGAAAAATGACCAAATCCAGATTAAGTGCAAATAACGCCTGAAAATTGACTATTTGGGCAGCAGTTAGTGTTTAGGCCATAACTCACTCAAAACAGGTCCAATTGACCTGAAATTTTAACCATAAATATTTAAGACCCATATCTACAAGTATTATGAAGAAACCAAAGCCCAGAAATGACCATAAGCAATTCAAACAGCTTGCACAAGTTCGTGAACAAAAACTGGCCGAACCTAAAATGACCTAAAGTGACCTAAAATGACCAATTTTGGTGCAATTTGACCAGCAATAGTAAAATGACCATAACTTGGTCTACATAACTCAGAATGACCTGAAATTTTGCCCCGCGTTCCATAAGACATAGATCTACAAGTTTTTAGTTTTGATCGAAACCCGAAAACTAAGGGAACTAGGTTGTCCAGCTAGGTCAAACAGTATCCCAGAATCCAGTAAATTGCAAGAAAATGCAGTATACACGGAAATGAACTTGGTAACATGTACCAACCCTAAAAGACTATCGAATATGACATATTCATAACGTTAAAACCTAATTTACCTAAAACGCATCAAGGGTCGATATATTAAGTTGATTAAGAAAATAATAGCATTCAGTGAATTATTTATCAAACATTATCGTTAGAGACAGTTTAATTAAGTACTGAAACACTTCAAATTGTGTTTCTCAGTTAGCAAAGACTCAGGGAAAGGGAAGGAAACACTGAGTCAAGACCAAGAGACAGTTATCAGAGGTTTGTGCACAACTAGTTTTTAACTAATTTTATTTGAATATTTCATATGATTAAATGACATATTTTCTTATGTATTATGTTTAACAAGCATTGGATTTAATTCAATGATTATTAAAATTGTTATAGTATGTATGAATTTAGCTTTGTGAAATGGTATTTCCACAAGTATTAAACATTGTTATGGATTGAATAAATTATGTTTCGGAAAATTGTGATAGAACATGTTTTGAATTGTGATGGTAATTTTCATGGAAAAATGCAAATTTATGATATGAATTATGATGAGCATAAAAATTATTGGATATTGGAATTGAATTTGAATCGAATTATATTGTGATTTATGCTCACTAAAAGGATTGTGATATTGTTTTATATCTCACTATAGATGCTTGACTAGGTTATTACCCGTCTCCTCATTTATTGAGAAGACAATGGAGTTAGTTGTGTTTTGATTACCATGGTACGTGCACAGGCTTAGATTTTCCTCTGATTTGAGGTTAGATCTAAGTTTATTTTATCGTTATGGCCCTTGCGGAAGATTCATTATTGTGATGGTACTATGCACGATGATTCGACCTCCCCGACCATAGGGAGTTAGAATCACATCGAATATAGCCCTTTCGGATTAGTCTTGCATAGTTAGTGAGATAAAGAATGATTTTTGAGATACAACATGACTTTTGAGACACAGAATGTTTTTGAACAGTAAAGAATTGTGATTTTAGTTATGATTTATGTATAATTGATTTTGTTGGAACTACCTTAAATGGTTAGTCATGATTTGATAAATTGAATTTCGTGATCAAAGTCATTTTATACAAATGATTTACATTAATGGCAATGAATATTTTGAGTTTTGGAATTTGATGAGTATTCAGATTTTCAAATTATTTACTGTAAATTTTGTCAGTGTATATTGTACTATGTTTTAAATTAGTTTTGTGCACCACTGAGCTCACCACTCAGCGATAGCTTTGTATGCTGTCGCAGGTAAGAAGAGCATAGAGCAGTGAGTAAGTTTTTTGAAGACACTTTCAGATCAGCTCCAGGTATATCATAGGTATACCCATGTACATAGGTTTTGATGTATGCATGTAATAATATGTATGTAAATTATTTGAGCAGTTGTATAAAAACTCTTGTAAAATATTTTGGTATGTAATTAAATGTAAATTATTGTAAATATAAAGTTGAGATTTCATTTACTTAAATAGTTTTGTATTATAAATTTTGAGTTTTGTAATCAATGAAATATTTCTTTATGATGAGAGTGGTTTGAAAATGAATTGATTGTTTATTGAGAATTGAATTGTGAATTGAAATAAAGTTATTGAAGTTGTATTTGAGAAAACATATTGGGAGCATTTTCTTTTGTAGGATTGAAGAACTGTTTTCTCAAAATACAGCCGGCACTTTGCCGAAATTCTGAAAAACCAAAAAAAATATTTATAACACCAGATTTTAACCGATGATTTAAATTTCATGAAAATTGTTTTAAAATCCCTTATAATCTAATGGGTTATCGGTAGGCGAAGTACGATAATTCATTAGGTGTACTACGGGATCATATTGCATCTTACAGGGGAGTAGGGTGTGACATGTTTTGTGGTATCAGAGCCATGGTTTTAAAGTGAATTTCGAACTGTGAATTTGAAATCTTTTTATCGGTAACTACAACTGCTCAATTGTTTGATACATATAGTACATTTACATCATAAATATGAACTAATGGAGAGGAATCTCCTTATGTTGGTTGTACAGGAATAGAAAATCTTGTGAAAAGATATGGAAGAGAAGAATGAGATAATATAACAGTCTGTGATGGCAGAAGAACAAGTTGAGGCCCCAGCTCCACAAAATGTCGAAGGCCTGACTGTACCAGATACTGTACAAATTACAAAGATAAATGGCCCAAAGAATGGCCACTTTCTTTCAACAAATGGCTGATAATCTGTCAGCCCAAGCCCAAGTATAGACCCAACCCCCACAAGGGCAACATGAAATAGAGAAGAGGGAGAAACCTATGGGTCAGAGCTCAAGCAGTAATTTGAGAAAGAGAAAAGAAATTGAGGAGCCCCAAGCTCAGGGATATAACAGAGGTGGATCATCAAGGCAGAGACCACCAAGGTCCAGTCGTCGAATAACTAGAAGTTCCTATCCTTCTCATCAATGTGAAGCTTATGGAAGATATCATGGTGGGATATGCTATAAGGCTATTGGAGCCTGTTATAACTGTGGAGGCATAGGACACTTTGCCAAGGACTGCACCAGTAGTCGCAGAGTTGGACCACCTCCTACTACTGCAGAAGGGTCAGTTCAGAGCCCTGTCACTAGAAGTTCACAACCACCTAGCATAGGTAGAGGCAGGGGTAGAGGTAGCCCAGCAGGCAGCCAAGGCACAGTGAAACATTCAGAGCAAGACAGTGCTCCAGCCAGAATCTTTGCAATAAGACAGAGGGAAGAGGCCAAGACATCTGATGTTGTGGCTGGTACCTTCTCAACTTTTAATCAAGATGTGTTTGTGTTATTTGATCCGGGTTCTACCCATTCTTATGTGAGTGCTAGCATCATTGATTGCATTACTGTTCCATGTACAAAAATGGACTTTGAGGTGCTAGTAACAAGTCCGCTAGGACAGGAGGTCAGGGTTAATAAAAAATATAGGGATTGTCCTTTGGTGATCCAAGGACACACTTTTCTGTCTAATCTCATTGAAATGCCCTTCAGAGATTATGATATCATCTTGGGCATGGATTGGTTAGCTAGGCATCATGCCATGATTGACTGTAGGCTGAAGACAGTCACTTTCGGTCTCCCTCAGTACAGTGATGTGGTAATACATGGGAAGAGGCAGCTATTGCCATCAAACATTATTTCGGCTGCACTAGCCAGAAAATGATCAGCAAGGGGTGTGAAGCATACTTAGCACATGTGGTAGACACCCAAGTTGGGAGTCCAGCATTGAGGGACATCCTTACAGTATATGACTTTCCAGACGTGTTTCCTAATGAATTGCCAGGATTACCTCTAAAAAGAGAGGTGTAGTTTGAAATTAATGTTATGCTAGGTGTGGATCCAATCTCCATAACACCATATAGAATGGCACTAATAGAGTTGAAGGTACAGTTGCAAGAACTACTTGAAAATGGCTTCATCCGCCCTAGTGTGTCACCATGGGGAGCGCCAGTATTGTTTGTTAAGAAGAAGGATGGCACTCTTCGTTTGTGTATTGTTTGACCTAGGGTCTGCATACTTTTATGTTAGAGTTAGAACTATATGTTCTGTTGTTATTCCTTTACAGGGGAATAAATTTTGATGCATTAGGTTGTCCAGCTAGGTTAAACTAGTCACCCAGAATCCAGTAAATTCCAAGAAAATGCAGTATACATGAAAATGAACTTGGTAACATGCACCAACCCTAAAAGACTATCGAATATGACATATTCATAACGTTAAAACCTAATTTACCTAAAACGCATCAAGGGTCGATATATTAAGTTGATTAAGAAAATAATAGCATTGATGAATTATTTATCAAACATTATCGTTAGAAAGTTTAATTAATCTTGAAACACTTCAAATTGTGTTTCTCAGTTAGCAAAGACTCAGGGAAAGGGAAGGAAACACTGAGTTAAGACCAAGAGACAGTTATCAGAGGTTTTTGCACAACTAGTTTTTAACTAATTTTGTTTGAATATTTCATATGATTAAATGACATATTTTCTTATGTATTATGTTTAACAAGCATTGGATTTAATTCAATGATTATTAAAATTGTTATAGTATGTATGAATTTAGCTTTGTGAAATGGTATTTCCACAAGTATTAAACATTGTTATGGATTGAATAAATTATGTTTTGGAAAATTGTGATAGAACATGTTTTGAATTGTGATGGTAATTTTCATGGAAAAATGCAAATTTATGATTTGAATTATGATGAGCATAAAAATTATTGGATATTGGAATTGAATTTGAATCGAATTATATTGTGATTTATGCTCACTAAAAGGATTGTGATATTGTTTTATATCTCACTATAGATGCTTGACTAGGTTATTACCCGTCTCTCTCATTTGTTGAGAAGACAATGGAGTTAGTTGTGTTTTGATTACCATGGTACGTGCACAGGCTTAGATTTTCCTCTGATTTGAGGTTAGATCTAAGTTTATTTTATCGTTATGGCCCTTGCGGAAGATTCATTATTGTGATGGTACTGTGCACGATGATTCGACCTCCCCGACCATAGGGAGTTAGAATCACATCGAATATAGCCCTTTCGGATTAGTCTTGCATAGTTAGTGAGATAAAGAATGATTTTTGAGATACAACATGACTTTTGAGACACAGAATGTTTTTGAACAGTAAAGAATTGTGATTTTAGTTATGATTTATGTATAATTGATTTTGTTGGAACTACCTTAAATGGTTAGTCATGATTTGATAAATTGAATTTCGTGATCAAAGTCATTTTATACAAATGATTTACATTAATGGCAATGAATATTTTGAGTTTTGGAATTTGATGAGTATTCAGATTTTCAAATTATTTACTGTAAATTTTGTCAATGTATATTGTACTATGTTTTAAATTAGTTTTGTGCACCAGGCTCACCACTCAATGATAGCTTTGTATCTTTGTCAGTAAGAAGAGCATAGAGCGGTGAGTAAGTTTTTGAAGACACTTTGGATCGGCTCGGGTATATCATAGGTATACCCATGTACATAGGTTTTGATGTATGCATGTAATAATATGTATGTAAATTATTTGAGCAGTTGTATAAAAACTCTTGTAAAATATTTTGGTATGTAATTAAATGTAAATTATTGTAAATATAAAGTTGAGATTTCATTTACTTAAATAGTTTTGTATTATAAATTTTGAGTTTTGTAATCAATGAAATATTTCTTTATGATGAGAGTGGTTTGAAAATGAATTGATTGTTTATTGAGAATTGAATTGTGAATTGAAATAAAGTTATTGAAGTTGTATTTGAGAAAACATATTGGGAGCATTTTCTTTTGTAGGATTGAAGAACTGTTTTCTCAAAATACAGCCGGCACTTTGCCGAAATTCTGAAAAACCAAAAAAAATATTTATAACACCAGATTTTAACCGATGATTTAAATTTCATGAAAATTGTTTTAAAATCCCTTATAATCTAATGGGTTATCGGTGGAAAGTACGATAATTCATTAGGTGTACTCTGAGATCATATTGCATCTTCTGAGTAGGGTGTGACATGTTTTGTGGTATCAGAGCCATGGTTTTAAAGTGAATTTCGAACTGTGAATTTGAAATCTTTTTATCGGTAACTACAACTGCTCAATTGTTTGATACATATAGTACATTTACATCATAAATATGAACTAATGGAGAGGAATCTCCTTATGTTGGTTGTACAGGAATAGAAAATCTTGTGAAAAGATATGGAAGAGAAGAATGAGATAATATAACAGTCTGTGATGGCAGAAGAACAAGTTGAGGCCCCAGCTCCACAAAATGTCGAAGGCCTGACTGTACCAGTATTACCGGTACAAATTACAGCATAAATGGCCCAGCAAATGGCCACTTTCTTTCAACAAATGGCTGATAATCTGTCAGCCCAAGCCCAAGTATAGACCCAACCCCCACAAGGGCAACATGAAATAGAGAAGAGGGAGAAACCTATGGGTCAGAGCTCAGCGATAATTTGAGAAAGAGAAAAGAAATTGAGGAGCCCCAAGCTCAGGGATATAACAGAGGTGGATCATCAAGGCAGAGACCACCAAGGTCCAGTCGTCGAATAACTAGAAGTTCCTATCCTTCTCATCAATGTGAAGCTTATGGAAGATATCATGGTGGGATATGCTATAAGGCTATTGGAGCCTGTTATAACTGTGGAGGCATAGGACACTTTGCCAAGGACTGAACCAGTAGTCGCAGAGTTTGACCACATACTACTACTGCAGAAGGGTAGGTTCAGAGCCCTGTCACTAGAAGTTCACAACCTCCTAGCATAGGTAGAGGCAGGGGTAGAGGTAGCCCAGTGACCAAGGCACGATGAAACATTGAGCAAGAGGCGGTGCTCGGCCGAATCTTTGCAATAAGACAGAGGAAGAGGCCAAGACATCGATGTTGTGGCTGGTACCTTCTCAACTTTTAATCAAGATGTGTTTGTGTTATTTGATCCGGGTTCTACCCATTCTTATGTGAGTGCTAGCATCATTGATTGCATTACTGTTCCATGTACAAAAATGGACTTTGAGGTGCTAGTAACAAGTCCGCTAGGACAGGAGGTCAGGGTTAATAAAAAATATAGGGATTGTCCTTTGGTGATCCAAGGACACACTTTTCTGTCTAATCTCATTGAAATGCCCTTCAGAGATTATGATATCATCTTGGGCATGGATTGGTTAGCTAGGCATCATGCCATGATTGACTGTAGGCTGAAGACAGTCACTTTCGGTCTCCCTCAGTACAGTGATGTGGTAATACATGGGAAGAGGCAGCTATTGCCATCAAACATTATTTCAGCTGCACTAGCGTAAAATGATCGACAAGGGTGTGAAGCATACTTAGCACATGTGGTAGACACCCAAGTTGGGAGTCCAGCATTGAGGGACATCCTTACAGTATATGACTTTCCAGACGTGTTTCCTAATGAATTGCCAGGATTACCTCTAAAAAGAGAGGTGTAGTTTGAAATTAATGTTATGCTAGGTGTGGATCCAATCTCCATAACACCATATAGAATGGCACTAATAGAGTTGAAGGTACAGTTGCAAGAACTACTTGAAAATGGCTTCATCCGCCCTAGTGTGTCACCATGGGGAGCGCCAGTATTGTTTGTTAAGAAGAAGGATGGCACTCTTCGTTTGTGTATTGTTTGACCTAGGGTCTGCATACTTTTATGTTAGAGTTAGAACTATATGTTCTGTTGTTATTCCTTTACAGGGGAATAAATTTTGATGCATTAGTGATTAGTCCTTAAGATAAGGATTGTGATAATAAGTGAAATTAGTTTTGGAAGAGTTTATCGGCGAAAAGTATTTTCTAAAACACCATAAATTATAAAGCCAAACGGCAAGCCTACTTAATGTATGGCAAGAGGACGTAAAAGTAAGATGCGGTAATAGAATTGTTATAGATGAAGGCAGAGATGTTACAGTTGTTAATTGTTAATAGATATTGTAATCAGAATAAGTTTCAGATATTGGTGAATTCGAAAAGGATAAAAGATGGGAAAGTTTGATCTATTGGGATGTATCATAGTAACTATGCAATGTTCTTGATGTTTATACTGTAAGCTGCAGATTGCAGTACTGACTTGAGATTATTGTGTAGAGCTACGTACTACCCGATAGTATAACTAGATAAGAATAGTTACCAACGGCATCTGTTTTGGTATAGTTATGCTAGGACAGAATTTAATTGTTAGAAATAAGTTTGAAAATCCTACTTAGGGATCTAAAACTCAAAGGTTAGAATATCAAAAGGTTATAGTTCAGTACAAAAGGAAGTAAGTTATAGAATATTAACAGATAAACAGAGTTATGAAAGTAAAAAAATTCGAACAATTGGTTCAAATATAACAAAGAAATGTTACGAATGTGAGGAAGACTATGAACTAGAATGGTCAGAGGACCAATGACTAGATAAATGATTCTAACATGACCTCAAGGGTCATTCAAGAAGGAACATGAATCGAAATATTAGACAGGACAATAGTAAGAGAAGATTGGTGATATACAAACAAATTAAACATTGTATTAGATTGTTAAAAGTCTTATACAAATTTGAGGAAAAGAAGATTATACGATCGTATAAAAAGGAAAAAAAATAAACGTATGACTATTGCAAGATGACTATTGGGTAAAATTTCATGGACGAAATTTATTTTAAGGGGGGGAGAATTGTAACACTCCTATGTTCGGTAATGCGTTCTACTGTTCTGGTGACCAGTATTGTCCGGATAGCTAGGATGCCTAGAACTACACTTCGATATGAGTGAGGAGACATTAAATAATGAAATACAAGAAAAATAAAATGCAAGAAAAACAAAAGAAAAATAATAGCAAAGAAATGTAACCAAGTTAAACGAGCCGAGAACCCAAGCGATGGGTGCCCGCACCGGGAAGTCATGGCGTGGACCGTTGACTAGCCCTAGACCGCGGGGAACCCTGGAAAATATTTTTAGGACTCAAATAAATATTTATTGAAGTATGAATATCATTATAAATATCAAAGAAAAATTAAATAATTAGTACAAAGAAAAGTGGGAAATCGAAAAACGGACAAAACCCGGTGTTACTGAAAAATCTGGAATGCAACCTGAACAGGGGCATTGTGGTCATTTGACATCCCGAGTTGTCTTTTGACCTAAATGTCCATTAAAAATAAATAATATTACACTTGCAAAATATAATGAAAAATTAATTTAGGGGTACCTAATGTAAATAGCAAAAATGGGAAGCTTAATGTAGGAAAATGAAATTTTAGATTAAACTAATTATTTATTTTGACATGGTGCTCCACTAATTCATGAAAGTGGACCACTACCACTTCATTTGGACAGCAGATCATCTTCCTCCTCACTTCTCCAAGAACCAGCCAAATTTCTCCCAAGAAAATCCACCATTGACGTCCATTTGAAAGCTTCATGCAAGCTTGATTTAAGCTTCCTTCTTTGCACCTTCCTTCATTAAAGTTAATCCTCAAACCATGGGCAGTAGATAGGCAGCAAGAAGACCAAGTTTTGGAGAGATTTTGAAGAATTTCCAAAGTGGTAAGTTTGTATTTTTGGGTTATTGCTTCATTAAAGTTAGTAGGAATGTTATGGGTGTTTGATTTATGAATAAATTTTTGAGTTTTGATGTTGAATGGGAATGTGCACTTTTGGCAGCCATGGAAGCACCTTGAAGGCAGTTTATTTGTTCTTGTAAATGGTGAATTAAATGATTGATTAAATGTATATTGTGTAGGAAATTGTTTGGGTGATGTATACTTAGTACATGTAAATGTAAAATGAGATTTAAAGCTTGGAAAGTAATGGAATGTAAGTGTACCATTGTGGCAGTTTGTTAGCTCTTGAAGAATGCTGGAATTCATGCTTGGTTTATGGAATAATGATGTTAAAATGTGTTGATTGTTATGGCAGTTTGAGTGTTTGTAAGGTGGTGTGAAGTGGGACATGTAAATGAGCATAAAAAGGTGATTGAATTGTTGTAAATTGGATTGAAAAATTCTGCACTTGTTGGTGCACATTGAATGTAATTGTAAGCTGCCAAAATGACCTATAATATGTTATAAATTATGTTTAGGTTGTGGTACAACCATAATTAGTTTGAATGTTAAGTTTGGTGAGTGTTAAAAGTGATGCTTGATGTGTATGCAAGAAATGCAATAAGGCAGTTTGAGTTTTAGGCCTATAACTTTAAGTGTGTGGCTCCAATTGGTATGAGACCAATTGGAGGTAAAACTAGGCACAAAATGTGCCAACTTTCATGAAGAAATCTTACCAAAATTCTACTTGCAAGGTAGCTTGAAAAATGACCAAATCCGGATTAAGTGCAAATAAGGCCTTAAAATTGACCATTTGGGCAGCAGTTAGTGTTTAGGCCATAACTCACTCAAAACAGGTCCAATTGACCTGAAATTTTAACCATGTATATTTAAGACCCATATCTACAAGTATTATGAAGACACCAAAGCCCAGAAATGACCATAAGCAAGTCAAACAGCTTGCACAAGTTCGGGTCCAAAAACTGGCCGAACCTAAAATGACCTAAAGTGACCTAAAATGACCAATTTTGGTGCAATTTGACCAGCAATAGTAAAATGACCATAACTTGGTCTACATAACTCAGAATGACCTGAAATTTTGCCCTGCGTTCCATAAGACATAGATCTACAAGTTTGTAGTTTTGACCAAAACCCAAAAACTGAGGGAACTAGGTTGTCCAGCTAGGTCAAACTAGTATCCCAGAATCCAGCAAATTGCAAGAAAATGCAGTATACACGGAAATGAACTTGGTAACATGTACCAACCCTAAAAGACTATCGAATATGACATATTCATAACGTTAAAACCTAATTTACCTAAAACGCATCAAGGGTCGATATATTAAGTTGATTAAGCAAATAATAGAATTCAGTGAATTATTTATCAAACATTATCGTTAGAGACAGTTTAATTAAGTACTGAAACACTTCAAATTGTGTTTCTCAGTTAGCAAAGACTCAGGGAAAGGGAAGGAAACACTGAGTTAAGACCAAGAGACAGTTATCAGAGGTTTGTGCACAACTAGTTTTTAACTAATTTTGTTTGAATATTTCATATAATTAAATAACATATTTTCTTATGTATAATGTTTAACAAGCATTGGATTTAATTCAATGATTATTAAAATTGTTATAGTATGTATGAATTTAGCTTTGTGAAATGGTATTTCCACAAGTATTAAGCATTGTCATGGATTGAATAAATTTTGTTTTGGAAAATTGTGATAGAACATGTTTTGAATTGTGATGGTAATTTTCATGGAAAAATGCAAATTTATGATTTGAATTATGATGAGCATAAAAATTATTGGATATTGGAATTGAATTTGAATCGAATTATATTGTGATTTATGCTCACTAAAAGGATTGTGATATTGTTTTATATCTCACTATAGATGCTTGACTAGGTTATTACCCGTCTCTCTCATTTGTTGAGAAGACAATGGAGTTAGTTGTGTTTTGATTACCATGGTACGTGCACAGGCTTAGATTTTCCTCTGATTTGAGGTTAGATCTAAGTTTATTTTATCGTTATGTCCCTTGTGGAAGATTCGTTATTGTGATGGTACTGTGCACGATGATTTGACCTCCTCGACCATAGGGAGTTTGAATCTGATTCGACCTCCCCGACCATAGGGAGTTAGAATCACATCGAATATGGCCCTTTCGGATTAGTCTTGCATAGTTAGTGAGATAAAGAATGATTTTTGAGATACAACATGGCATTTGAGACACATAATATTTTTGATCAGTAAAGAATTGTGATTTCAGTTATGATTTATGTATAATTGATTTTGTTGGAACTACCTTAAATGGTTAGTCATGATTTGATAAATTGAATTTCGTGATCAAAGTCATTTTATACAAATGATTTACATTAATGGCAATGAATATTTTGAGTTTTAGAATTTGATGAGTATTCAGATTTTCAAATTATTTACTGTAAATTTTGTCAATGTATATTGTACTATGTTTTAAATTATAGTTGTGCACCACTGAGTTCACCACTCAGCGATAGCTTTGTTTGTTGTCGCAGGTAAGAAGAGCATAGATCAGTGAGTAAGTTTTTTGAAGACACTTTCAGATCAGCTCTAGGTATATCATAGGTATACCCATGTACATAGGTTTTGATGTATGCATGTAATAATATGTATGTAAATTATTTGAGCAGTTGTATAAAAACTCTTATAAAATATTTTGGTATGTAATTAAATGTAAATTATTGTAAATATAAAGTTGAGATTTCATTTACTTGAATAGTTTTGTATTATAAATTTTGAGTCTTGTAATCAATGAAATGTTTCTTTATGATGAGAGTGGTTTGAAAATGAATTGATTGTTTATTGAGAATTGAATTGTGAATTGAAATAAAGTTATTGAAGTTGTATTTGAGAAAACATATTGGGAGCATTTTCTTTTGCAGGATTGAAGAACTGTTTTCTCAAAATACAGCCGACACTTTGCCGAAATTCTGAAAAAAAAAAATATTTATAACACCAGATTTTAACCGATGATTTAAATTTCATGAAAATTGTTTTAAAATCCCTTGTAGTATATCTAATGGGTTATTGGTAGGCAAAGTACGATAATTCATTAGGTGTACTACGGGATCATGTTGCATCTTATAGGGGAGTAGGGTGTGACATATTATCAACCACGTGTGCTAGGTAAGCTTCACAGCCTTATCTCATCAATCTTCTTGCAACTGTGGCTAAGATAACATTGGACAGGAAATCTGTCCTTTCACCCACAACAGTAATCTCATTACCCTCAAAAGTTTTCAGAGAAATCCTCTTCAATTTGTAATCAACTATTTCCTGATAACGTGACAACCAGTCCATTTCCAAAATCACGTCAAACTCATGGAAGGGCAATTCAATTAGGTCTGCCGAGAATTCATACCCTTGAATCCTCAACGGGCAACCCTTATACACTTTATTCACTACCACACTGTGGCCTAGTGAATTTGTGACCAGAATGTCTTGATCACTCTCCTCTACTAGAACTCCCCTCTCTATGGGTAGTTTGATGCAAATGTAGGAATGAGTGGATCATGGATCCACCAATGCATGCATAGAAGTGTTGTAGAGGGAAAACGTACCCCTGATGACATCCAGGGCATTTTGCTCCTCTTGAGCTCTGATGGCATAGACCCTGGCAGGTACTCTAGTATCTGGCCTCTCAGCTGACTCGGATGTAGGCCTTAGTGATGGACCAGCTGCCTCAGATTTACCGAGCTTCCTTGTAACACCCTTCACCCATCTACAGAATAGCCGAGCAAGGCGTGCTACACGGCGTGCTGGAACACCTAGTCTATGATTATTTCATTTACTGAACTCAATTTGATTTTAAGAAGTCTTTTATGTAATATTCATATCATGCTGATACTATTTTCATACTTTCATAAAATCAGTGTTTCAAGACTGGTAATAAAAATTTGGCAAGATGCTGTCTATATTTAGGACAAACTATCCTTCCAAACCTATTGAAAACAGTTTAATATGATGATATCAAAATCTCAAATATTTCACAGTCTCTATTTCTTAGTAAAGTCAATAGACTTTTATAGTCATTAAAAAGTTCCATAATACAGACCATAATAATTTAAATATATATAGAAAATCTCCATGTTATTTAATATGTACAAAATATTACAAACTTTAGAGCTTTCATAACATTACAAAATACAGGGCCGAATTTCAAATATACAACAAAAGTACAAAATACAAGATATCCTAAGTCCTACCATGTATGCAATGCAGTGCAGATGACTCTGGACTCCTGTGCAGATCTGATGTCTCACCCGGTCATAGGTCTGCTGGGCTCCCCAGCTGTGTTTCCAATACCTACGCGTTACAAAAGCAACGCGCTAAGCAATTTTGCTTAGTGGTGCCAAATATAAAGAAATATACACTAAACTAAAGTAAATAAAGTGTTTACGAAATTTTGGTGGTGCTGTATGTCAGTAGACTGGATTTATGTATTTGAATTTAAGAGTACTTGAATTACGCGTGTAGCTATATATATACTCGCATCGATAAACGGATATACTGGCACTGGGTACCTAGTGCCTCTGGCCGTCAAACCATCGGTCACAAAGTGTCTCCCGGTGTGCAAATAGTGTGGCTAAGAAGCCATATAGTCAATCTGGCGATAAGCCAAGAATAAATACACAATATGTATAGCCATAGGCTATTAAAGTCACAGTACGGCATAATAAGCCGTAAAAACACAGTATGGCATGAAGCCATTTACAAAACAGCTGTCAGAATCCTATTGGCATGCCAACCTATCCATAATAGTCAAC
Source organism: Hevea brasiliensis (assembly GCF_030052815.1). Lineage (NCBI taxonomy): Eukaryota > Viridiplantae > Streptophyta > Magnoliopsida > Malpighiales > Euphorbiaceae > Hevea > Hevea brasiliensis. The sequence continues at coordinate 35,083,438 of NC_079499.1, read as the reverse complement.
TAGGCAAACTAGGGCACATTATAAATTAATTGTTTAATTCTTTAATTTTTGGAGTTTACTAACTATTATATAATTCACAAGTCAATGCATATGTTGACCTTTTTAGGTAATATGGATAAGTTGGTTCTAGCATCAATATGTCACAATTTATATCTCAATATGTTGCCAATATAGTGCAATTTACCATTTTTACAAGTTGGCATTCATTGCCAAAATGCTTTAAGCATCATTGTATGTAAAATGTCAAATTCTTAATTTTTGTATGCTAGATTGGTCTAACTTAAAGTCCTATTTCTCTTGGCTTTTAGCTTCTGGTCAAAGAAGAAAAATTGTAGCTCTATGTCTTATTGCACGCGGGGCAAAATTTCAGGTCATTCTGAGTTGTATAGACCAAGATATGGTCAATTTACTAAATCTGGACAGATTGCACCTTTAGTGCAAAATTTGGTCAATTTTAGGTCAGTTTTGGTTCGACAGTTTTTGTACCCAAACTTGTGTAAGCCATTTGACTTGGTTCTGGCCATTTCTGGGCTTTGATGTCTATAAGAATTGTAGATCTATGTCTAAACTAACCATGGTAAAAATTTTAGGTCAATTGGACCTGTTTTGAGTGAGTTATGGTCATCCAAAGGACTACTGTTCATATGGTCAAAAATCTGGGTTGCAAGGTTGCTAATCCGGATTTCGCCATTTTTAAGGTTAGTTGCTAGGCAGAATTTTGGCAACATTTCTACATGAAAGTTTGCCTATTTGATGTCTAGTTTCACCCCCCATTAGCCTCATACCAATTGGGTTCATAGTTTGGCACTTATGGCCTAATTTAGGTACTACCTTCAATACACAACCTGCACAAAGCACATACACTTCTAATTTGGTATTCCTTCTCCTCCTCATTACTTCAATATTCAATCAATAACACTTCCATATCTATATTGTACACAATTCCAGCAACACTTTTGGGCAGAATATTCAAGTGCTCAATGCATACAATTCACCATTAAGTTCAACACTCTCTTCCACCAAAATTCAACATATCTCAATATCAATATTACACATACACTTCAACATAATCATACTTCAATGTAACTTACACTTGCTGCCCACAATTTAACTTTAGCATATATCATTAATAACTACATGTTCACACACAAATTCATGCAATTAGGGGCTGCCAAACATGGCGGTTTGCTCAAGGCATCAAAGTTCCATTTCACACCCTTAATTCAAACACTACATGCACATACTTAGATACAAACTTACTATAACTTTCATTTGAATTAATTAACCTTCATTTCCATTCATTAGAAGTAAAAATAACTCAAGCTCAACAAAGGTTCATGGCTGCCAAAAATGGACAAGTCCATTTCTCACTATTTCTTTCATTTCTCTTTACCAAAATACTCACCTCAACCTAAACACAAGGTTTACTAAAGCAAGGGAGAGATTTTGGACACTTACCACTTGTGAGCTTCCTTCAAACTTCACCAAATCTTGTTTTTCTTGTTGCCAATATCTTCCCCAAGGTGAGTAGGCAAGCTTTAATGAAGGAACCAAGTAGAAAGGAGGGCTTGATTAATGGTGCGTGGTGATGGAGGGAGTTTGGCCATGGTGGACTTCCATGGAAGTTCAATTCGTCCAAAACTTTAAAGGTTGAAGATGAAGATGATAATGAGTGCAATATGCTGTCCCAAAGCATATTTTAGTGTCCCAATATTCAAGTTAGTGGAGCACTAAGCTCATTTTAATATTTAATTAGTTAAAGTTTCCTTATTTGCTCATTTAGCACCATTCTTTTACTATTTACATATTGTATCCCATTTTAATATTTTTTTCATGACATTTCCTAAGTGCAATATCATTTATTCTTAATGGACATTGAGGTCAAAAGGCAACACTAGGTGTCAAATGACCAAAATACCCCACTTCGGGTTATATTTCTGATTTTTCGGTAACACCGATTTTTGTCTGTTTCTCGATTTTTCATTTTTCTTTGTACTAATTTACTAATTTTTCTTTGATATTTTTAGTGTCAATTACATTTCAATAAACCTTTAGTTATGTCTCAAAATTAGATTCAGAGGGTTCCCCGCGGTCCTAGGGTCGGCAACGGCCTTCCCAGTGCAATCACCCATCGTTGCGGTGCCGGCTCGTTTAACTTAGCATCATTTTCTCTCTTTCATTTTTGTTTGATTTTTATTATATTTTCTTTTTATTTATTTCATCATTATATGTCTGTTCACTATCACCGAAGTGTAGTTCCGGACATCCTGACCTGCCTGGACTGTTATTTGACCACTGGAGTAACAGAACGTACAGAACACATGTAATGGGGATGTTACAACTCTTCCCCTCTAAATAAAAATTTCGTCCTCGATATTTACCTGATGTGAAGAGCTGAGGGAACTGTTGTCTCATTGTCTCCTCGCTCTCCCATGTTGCCTCTTCCATGTTGTGGTGTTTCCATAGGATTTTCACTAGTGAAATTGTCTTATTTCTGAGCTCCTTTACCTCTCGTGCCAAGATTTTAATTGGTTCTTCTTCATATGTCAGGTCAGGTCGTACCACAATTTCTTCTGCTAAGATGACATGTGAAGGATTTGATCTATATCTTCTGAGCATTGAGACATGGAATACTTTATGTATCTTGTCCAGCTCAGGTGGTAAGGCTAATCTGTAGGCTACTGGTCCCACACGTTCAATAACTTCATATGGGCCAATAAACCTAGGGCTTAATTTTCCCTTTTTCCCAAATCTTAACAGTTTTTTCCATGGTGATACTCTGAGAAATACTTTCTTGCCAACTTCATATTCAATGTCCTTTCTTTTCAAGTCAGCATAAGATTTCTGTCGGCCTGAGGCAACTATCAAATTGGCCTTTATCAGTTTCACCTTTTCCTCTGTCTATTTTATCAAGTCTGGCCCCACTAGCTTATCTTCACCCAATTCAGTCCAACATACAGGTGTTCTGCATTTTCTCCCATACAGTGCTTCATAGGGTGCCATTTGTATGCTAGCTTGATAGCTATTATTGTATGCAAATTATGCCAGTGGAAGGTATCTGTCCCAACTTCCTTCAAACTCAATAACACAACTTCTTAGCATATCCTCGAGGACCTGGATTATTCATTCCGACTGTCCATCCGTCTGAGGATGAAAAGCCGTACTAAAATGTAGTTGTGTGCCCAAGGATTCTTATAATTTCTTCCAAAATCTAGATGTAAACCTCGGGTCTCTATCAGATATAATGGAAAGTGGAATTCCATGTAGTCTAACTATCTCACTGATGTACAATTTTGCTAGCTTTTCCAGTGAGTAGTCAGTTCTAATTGGCAGAAAATGTGCTGATTTGGTTAACCTATCCACAATCACCCATACTGCATTATGCTTCTTCTGAGTGAGAGGTAGACCACTGACAAAGTCCATAGTGACTCGGTCCCATTTCCATTCAGGTATGCTTATGGGCTGTAACAAACCTGATGGAACTTGATGTTCTGCTTTGACTTGCTGACATGTCAAGCATCTAGTTACATAGTCAACTATGTCCTTCTTCATACCTGGCCACTAGTATCAGAGTTTTAGGTCATGGTACATTTTTGTGCTTCCTGGGTGCATAGCATACACACTATTATGTGCTTCTTTCAGAATACTGGTTTTCAATTCTTTATCATCTGGAACACACACTCTTTCTTTATAGTACAGGCACCCATTTTCTTTTACTTGATATTCAGTTTCCTTCCCCTTAGTGATTTTGCCCATAACAGCCATTAATTTCTCATATGTCTTCTGCCCATCCTGTATCTGTTGTAACAGATTCGGCTTCACTTGCAACTCAGCCAAAATAACTCCATCATGAGTTAAGGATAGTTGGGCATTCAGAGATCTTAATGCTACAATAGATTTTCTGCTTAAAGCATTAGGGACTACATTTGCCTCCAAGGGTGGTAGTCAATCACACAATCATAATCTTTCAGGAATTCAATCCATCGCCTCTGTCTCAAATTATGTTCCTTCTGGGTTGGCAAATACTTCAGACTCTTATGGTTTGTGTATATGTAGCATTTTTCTCCATACAAGTAATGCCTCCATATCTTCAATGCGAAGATAATTGCTGCTAACTCCAAATCATGAGTAGGGTAATTCTTTTCATGTGGCCTTAACTGCCTGGAAGCATATGCGACCACTTTCCCTTCTTGCATGAGTACACAACCTAACCCATTGTGTGAGGTATCACTATAGACTACAAAGTCTTTTCCAAACATTGATTGTGTTAACACTAGTGCCTCTGTCAACATAGCCTTCAGCCTCTCAAAACTGGCTTGACACTTGTCATTCCAGTCAAATTTCATATTCTTGTGTAGTAATTTGGTCATTGGAGCAGCTATCAGGGAAAATCCCTTTACAAATCTTCTATAATATCCAGCTAACCCCAAGAAACTTCTGATCTCAGTTGTATTTCTGGGAGGTTTCCATTCCATCACTGGTTCAATCTTCTTGGGATCCACTCTAATCCATTCAGCTGATACTACATGTCCAAGGAATGCAATCTCATTCAACCAGAACTCACACTTGGACAATTTAGCATACAATTTCTTCTCTTTTAGAATCTGCAGAACAATTCTCAAATGCTCATCATGTTCTGCTTTATCCTTGGAATACACCAGGATGTCATTAATGAAGACCACTACGAACTAATCTAAGTATGGATGGAAGATACGGTTCATAAGGTCCATGAATGTTGCTGGAGCGTTTGTTAACCCAAATGGCATCACCAAGAATTCATAATGCCCATACCGGGTTCTAAATGCAGTCTTAGGCACATCTGCATCCTTAACCCTTAGCTGATGATACCCTGATCTGAGATCAATCTTAGAAAACACACCGGCTCCCTTCAACTGATCAAACAGATCATGAATTCTAGGCAATGGATACTTGTTTTTCACTGTTACTCTGTTTAACTGCCGGTAGTCAACACATAACCTCAGGGTCCCATCTTTTTTCTTTACAAACAGTACCGAAGCTCCCCAAGGTGACACACTGGGGCGTATGAACCCCTTGTCTAGTAATTCTTGCAGCTGGATTTTTAACTCTTTTAATTCAGCAGGTGCCATCCTATACGGAGCAATTGAAATGGGAGTTGTACCCGACATAATCTCAATAGCAAATTCAGCTTCCCTTTCTGGTGGCAAACTAGGCAATTCCTCAGGAAATACCTCAGAGAAATCCCTTATTGTGGGTATGTCAGACAAGTCAAGTTTACCCTGCCTAGTGTCAACCACGTGTGCCAGATAGGCTTCACACCCTTTTCTCAGCCATCTCCTTGCAATCAGAAATGAGATGACATTGGACAAGAAATCATCCTTTCACCCACTATTATTATTTCTTCGTTTCTGCAGCTTTGAGAGATTCTCTTCAATTTACAATCTACTATTGCACGATGATGGGATAACCATCCATTCCCAAAATCGAGTCAAACTCATAGAAAGGCATTCGATTAAGTCTCATCGAGAACTCTTTCCTTGAATCTTCAATGGACAGCCCTTATACACCTTGTTTACTACCACATCGTGGCCTAGCGGATTTGTGACCGTGATGTCTTGGTCACTTTCCTCCACTGGTATTCCCTTTTCTATGGGCAGCTTGATACAAATATATGAATGAGTAGATCCAGGATCCACTAATGCATGCACAGAAGTATTATAACGGAGGAACGTACCCTTGATGACATCTAAAGCATCCTGATCCTCCTGTGCCCTTATAGCATAGGCTCTGGCTGGTTTTACGCTTCTCCGCCTTCCACGCATTCTGATGCGTGTTTACGTGAAGTACAGGTTGCCTCACCTTACTGCACCTTCTACCCTTGAGCCGAGGGGCAGGCCTATCAGTTGATACTGGAGTGGATGTAGCAGTTCTGCATGGACAATCTCGGACTATGTGGTCTGCAGATCCACACCGTAAACAAGCACCTATCATCCTCCAACATTCACCCTTATGCCATTTTTGGCAATGTGAGCAAGCAACAGATACTGTTGGGGCTAGTCCCCTGTACCCTTTTCCTGGAGAGCTAGCCATTGAAGGGGTGGACTAGCCTCTCCTTAGGGCAAACTGAGATTTGGGCCTCTGTGACTGACCCTGACTTGGTGCTCTACTAAAACTCTGAGTAGGCGAACCTCTGAATTTCTTGCTAGGGGCAGAAGATGTACCGGTCTAACCCTGACCTCTTTTCTGCTATCTGTCCCTTCTGTTCTGCTCATTCATTCTAACTTTTTCAACCTTCAGTGCAGCTTACACTAACTTGGCAAACTCTGTAATCCCCAAGGCTGTAATCATTACTTTAATGTTATCATTGAGTCCTTCCTCAAATCTCTTGCATCTCTCTGCCTCATTAGGTACTATTTCCCGCCCATAGCAACTCAGTCTGACAAATTCTCTTTCATATTCAGCCACTGTCAGCTGTCTCTGGCGTAGGGTAATAAACTCCCTTCTCTTCAATTTCCAAGTATACACTGCCCACATACTTCTTTTTGAACTCAGTGAGAAAGAAATCCCAAGTTATCTGTTCTGGTGGCACCTCACTAGTTATTGTATCCCGCCACTGGTATGCATCATCCTGCAGTAGTGATACAGCAGCTTCCAAATTCTGCTATGGAGTACAATGAAGTTGTTTTAAGACTCGTCCAGTTCTGTCCAACCAGTTTTTAGCTGTGACAGAATCATCTTCTCTTTTGCCCAGAAAGTCCATTGCTCCAAACTTCTTGATTCTCTCCATATAAGATTTTTGATGTGGAGGTGGTGGTGGTGGCATAACTCCTGCCATCTGTCTAAAGAACTCAGCCATATGCTGAAATGTGGCTGTGCATTTGGTACTGGTGGAACAGGTTCCCTCCTGTCTCCTGGTTCAGTCATAGATGGAGCATGACTTTCCACTTCCTCATCGACCGCTCTCTACGATGTGGAGTCCATATTCTGATCAAAATAACAAAACAAATCAAAAGATCTGCATTAGAGTCATCTTAACACTTACAATGCAATGCATGATGTGCAATCTATCTAGGTCCAGAAACGCCTAAATCGTGCTCTGATACCACTAAATGTAACACCCCTCACCCGTCTACAGAATAGCCGAGCAAGGCATACTACACGGCGTGCTGGAACACCTAGTATGTGATTATTTCATTTACTGAACTCAATTTGATTTTAAGAAGTCTTTTATGTAATATTCATATCATGCTGATACTATTTTCATACTTTGATAAAATCAGTGTTTGAAGACTGGTAAAAAAAATTTGGCAAGATGCTGTCTATATTTAGGACAAACTGTCCTTCCAAACCTATTGAAAACAGTTTAATATGATGATATCAAAATCTCAAATATTTCACAGTCTCTATTTCTCAGTAAAGTCAATAGACTTTTATAGTCATTAAACAGTTCCATAATATAGTCCATAATAATTTAAATATATACAGAAAATCTCCATGTTATTTAATATGTACAAAATATTACAAACTTTAGAGCTTTCATAACATTACTGCCCGTGTAGCCTATATACTGACCAGACTGGATAAACGGATATACTGGCACTGGGTACCTAGTACCTCAGGCCATCATACCATTGGCCACAAAGTGTCTCCCAGTGTGCAAATAGTGTGGCTAAGAAGCCATATAGTCAATCTGGCGATAAGCCAAGAATAAATACACAATATATATGGCCATAGGCTATTAAAGTCACAGTGCAGCATAATAAGCCGTAAAAACACAGTATGGCATGAAGCCATTTACAGAACAGCTGTCAGAATCCTATTGGCATGCCAACCTATCCATACTAGTCAACTAAGCAAACTAGGGCACATTATAAATTAATTGTTTAATTCTTTAATTTTTGGAGTTTACTAACTATTATATAATTCACAAGTCAATGCATATGTTGACCTTTTTAGGTAATATGGATAAGTTATTTCTAGCATCAACATGTCAAAATTTATATCTCAATATGCTGCCAATATAGTGCAATTTACCATTTTTACAAGTTGGCATTCGTTGCCAAAATGCTTCAAGCATCATTGTATGTAAAATGTCAAATTCTTAATTTTTGTATGCTAGATTGTTCTAGCTTAAAGTCCTATTTCTCTTGGCTTTTAGCTTCTGGTCAAAGAAGCAAAATTGTAGCTCTATGTCTTATTGCACACGAGGAAAAATTTCTGGTCATTCTGAGTTGTATAGACCAAGATATGGTCAATTTACTAAAGCTGGACAGATTGCACCTTTAGTGCAAAATTTGGTCAATTTTAGGTCAGTTTTGGTTCACCAGTTTTTGTACCCGAACTTGTGCAAGCCATTTGACTTGGTTCTGGCCATTTCTGGGCTTTGGTGTCTATAAGAATTGTAGATCTATGTCTAAACTAACCATGGTAAAAATTTTAGGTCAATTGGACCTGTTTTGAGTGAGTTATGGTCATCCAAAGGACTACTGTTCATATGGTCAAAAATCTGGGTTGCAAGGTTGCTAATCCGAATTTGGTCATTTTTAAGGTTAGTTGCTAGGCAGAATTTTGGCAACATTTCTACATGAAAGTTGGCCTATTTGATGTCTAGTTTCACCCCCCATTGGCCTCATACCAATTGGGTTCATAGTTTGGCACTTAGGCCTAATTTAGGTATTGCCTTCAATACAGAACCTGCACAAAGCACATACACTTCCAATTTGGTATTCCTTCTCCTCCTCATTACTTAAATATTCAATCAATAACACTTCCATATCTATATTGTACACAATTCCAGCAACACTTTTGGGCAGAATATTCAAGTGCTCAATGCACACAATTCACCATTAAGTTCAACACTCTCTTCCACCAAAATTCAACATATCTCAATATCAATATTACACATACACTTCAACATAGTCATACTTCAATGTAACTTACACTTGCTGCCCACAATTTAACATTAGCACATATCATTAATAACTACATGTTCACACACAAATTCAAGCTATTAGGGGCTGCCAAACATGGCAGTTTGCTCAAGGCATCAAAGTTCCATTTCACACCCTTAATTCAAACACTACATGCACATACTTAGATACAAACTTACTACAACTTTCATTTGAATTAATTAACCTTCATTTCCATTCATTAGAACTAAAAATAACTCAAGCTCAACAAAGGTTCATGGCTGCCAAAAATGGACAAGTCCATTTCTCACTATTTCTTTCATTTCTCTTCACCAAAATACTCACCTCAACCTAAACACAAGGTTTACTAAAGCAAGGGAGAGATTTTGGACACTTACCACTTGTGAGCTTCCTTCAAACTTCACCAAATCTTGTTTTTCTTGTTGCCAATATCTTCCCCAAGGTGAGTAAGCAAGCTTTAATGAAGGAACCAAGTAGAAAGGAGGGCTTGATCAATGGTGCATGGTGATGGAGGGAGTTTGGCCATGGTGGACTTCCATGGAGGTTCAATTCGTCCAAAACATTAAAGGTTGAAGATGAAGATGATAATGAGTGCAATCTGCTATCCCAAAGCATATTTTAGTGTCCCAATATTCAAGTTAGTGGAGCACTAAGCTCATTTTAATATTTAATTAGTTAAAGTTTCCTTATTTGCTCATTTAGCACCATTCTTTTACTATTTACATATTGTATCCCATTTTAATTTTTTTCATGACATTTCCTAAGTGCAATATCATATTCTTAATGGACATTGAGGTCAAAAGGCAACACTAGGTGTCAAATGACCAAAATACCCCACTTCGGGTTATATTTCCAATTTTTCGGTAACACCGATTTTTGTCTGTTTCTCGATTTTTCATTTTTCTTTGTACTAATTTACTAATTTTTCTTTGATATTTCTAGTGTCAATTACATTTCAAAAAACCTTTATTTATGTCTCAAAATTAGATTCAGAGGGTTCCCCACGGTCCTGGGGTCGGCAACGGCCTTCCCAGTGCAATCACCCATCGCTGCGGTGCCGGCTCGTTTAACTTAGCATCATTTTCTCTCTTTCATTTTTGTTTGATTTTTCTTATATTTTCTTTTTATTTATTTCATCATTATATGTCTGTTCACTATCATCGAAGTGTAGTTCCAGACATCCTGACTTGCTTGGACTGTTATTTGACCACTGGAGCAACAGAACGTACAGAACACGTGAAATGGGGATGTTACATTCCTACCCCTTTGCGGTGCAGGAGTAGGTCTGTCAGCTTGTGTTGGAGCAACTGTAGTAGTCCTCTTTGGACAATTTTTAATTTTATGTTCTATCGATCCACACCGTAAGCATGCAACGATCGCTTGCCAATAATCCCCCTTACGCCACTTCTGATAGTACTGATAAGCAGAAGATGCTGGGGCTGGTCCCCTAAACACCGTCCCTGGAGAGCTACCCACTGATGGTGTGGACTTGCCTCTCCTAGGTGTGAACTATGGTCTGGTCCCCTGAGACTGACCCTGACCCTATGGTGGTCCTGAACTCTGAGCAAGAGGACCCTCACTCTTCTTACTGGGAGCAGAAAATGCACTGGACTGACTCGGACCCCTCTTCTGCTATCTTTCCCTTCTATTTTGTTCATTTATTCGGACCCTTTCCACTTTTGATGCAGCATCTACTAGTTTAGCAAAATCTGTAATATCCAATGCCGTGATCATGACTTTGATATTGTTATTGAGTCACTCTTCAAACCTTCTGCACCTCTCTGCCTCTGTAGGGACTATCTGAAGGAACGGAAGCGTGAAAAACACAAGTTTATACCATTGAATTCAAAAATTTTCACCTAGGGTCACATGCATCATGCAAGATTTATTTTTATCTATTTGATTTCAATAATAGACAACATATTAAAACTCTTTTAATATGTTTTTGGATCTGTATTTGCCATTTAAGATTTTAAAATTAATCAGATTAATTTTAGAACCCTAGATTAAATCAAGAACGATTACACTAACCTCTTGATGTAATCGCAATGTCTCTGCGCTTTGAGATTCGTCTTGTGACACCGGATGTTGTCCCTCTAGCTTGTCCACACCAAGAACACCTATGGCAGCCCTTGAATAGCTTCTAAAGCTTTTTCTATTAATTAGAAAATCAAGTTCTCGCTTTTAAGAGATTAAAGATGTAAACAGACATTAGAAACAATTCCTAGTGTTCTTAATTCAAGAGATTGATGGCTAATCTCTTTGAATTGATAAGAGATGAAGAAGAAGAGATAAAAACCTCAAAGTGGCGTGACAAAGGAGTGTGGCTGCTGGTTGTGTTTTATTTTCTCATAACAACACTTAAATAGCTAGGTTAACACATTAAACCCTTGCCACATGTCACCCTTTGATTAGCTCTAGGTTTAAGTGACCCAATCACATTGTGCCAAGTGTCAAACCTATATTTAATCTTGATTTTAATCATCTTACATGATTAAAAAACATTTGGCAAGCTTATGTGTAATCCCATGTGTCACCATCTCATGGTGCCACGTGTCACACTGCAAAATGACCAAAATGCCCCTGTGTCTTAATTTTGAGTTCTCAACCCAAAATAATTATTTTTCTTCTTCTAATTAATTTATATCAAATATAAATTAATTAATTAATCTCTATTAATTAATTTCTCATTAATTAAATTCATATTTAAACACTTTAAATATAAATTTAATTTATACTACACATCCAATAATCTAGATTTGGTTTCAAGTCATGCTAGGGACTTTGCAATTTAATTGCAAACCAAACCTATTTAATTAATCAATTAAACTCTTTAATTAATTAATTAAATCATATTTAAATAGGTGATAACTTGTGTATGTGTGTGACTTACTAGGCTCATCACTAATTGGCAATGAGACATGATATTAACTCTTAATATCATCAGAACTCTTTCTTACCATAAATGATTTCTCTAAATCATTTTATGAACCTCATAGACCATGGTTAACACCTAGCATAGCATGCCATGGCAACCCAATTAGTAATAAGGTTTACCTTAGATGAACCTATAATCATATGTTACCATGCACTAGAATCTCTCTGTTACAAAATCCCAACTCAAGCTGGAGTCATGGTTTATGTCAAACTCCATTTGCTATGAATATTATGTTCTCTTTTAATTCCAGTTCTTGATTAAAAAGATTTTCTCATCAGAAACTCTTTTCTGAATAAATCTATCTGTCTGCCAGAACTTGAAACATCAAGAACAATTAAATGAACATAGGATTTTATCTCTATTTACTTAGAGGAACAGATTCCATCTTGATCAACACCTACCTCCATATATAACTAGTAGGAGCCAACACATGCCCATATACCCATGCACAAGATAAGTATGAAAGCAGATCAAACTCAAACTACCTATATACAAGATAACTGTGCTATCTCGTGTCTAAAGATTATATGCATCGATATGATTTATGACAAAACATTGACAAGAGTAAACTCCATGTGCTTGTCATAAGTGTCACTGGTTCCCTACTTATCATTTATAAGTGCCTATCATGTTTGTCATATGGCATGAGACTCACCATTCCATCTTATTTATATCTCATATAAATAACTTGGGAACAAACATGAATACAATCTTTTCGGATAAGTCATGTCCTTATTATGAAGTATCCTCGATTGTGAACCTATTTATGATACTTTGTGCTAGAAATATTGTCACTCATATTCTTAACAACTTAAGAATAATATTTCTAACAAAATATCAATGGACCTTTTCTATTACACATAAATATATTATGTAAACGGAAAAGTGGAAATGCCTTTTATTAATAAAAATATATACAAGATACATACTAAATGATATGCTCTCGCATACTACTAACAATCTCCCACTAGCACTAGAGCCATTCATTACAATACCTTAGACCCATCTTCTCAAGATGTCGGTCTAATCGAGCTTGTGACAAAGGCTTAGTGCATGGATCAGCTGAATTTTTTCAGCTGATGTTATTTTTCTGCATGGCTATATCGCTTTGCCCAACTATATGTCTGATAATGTGGTAGTGCCTTTCTATGTGTTTGGATTTTGGGTGAGACCTTAGTTCCTTAGCTCAGAGGATCGCTCCATTGTTGTCACAATGTAGTGGAACTGCTGACTCAATGGAAGGAACTACTGTAAGTTCTGTCACGAACTTCTTTATCCAAATAGACTTCCTTTGCAGATCTCGATGCAAGAATATACTCGACCTCAGAGTGGAATCTGCAATGTGCTCGCTTGGAACACTTCCAACCGATCGCACCTCCATTACAAATGAACACATATCTAGAGGTAGACTTTCTATCATCAATATCTGATTGGAAATCAGAATCAGTATAACGATCCAATTGCAAGTCTCCACCTCCATAAATCAAGAATAAATCCTTAGTTCTTCTCAAGTACTTAAGGATATTCTTGATGACTATCCAGATGTTCCAAACTGGATTGGATTGATACCGCTAGTCAAACTAATAAAGATATGCGATATCCGGCCTAGTACACAACATTGCATACATTATACTTCCAATAGCCGAAGCATATGGAATCCTGGCCATCTTATCTCTTTCTTCGGGTGTCTTTGGAGACATCTCTTTAGAAAGATGGATACCATGTCTCACTGGTAACAATCTTCTCTTGGAATCAAGCATGTTAAACCTCTTTAACACCTTTTCCAAGTATAGACTTTGGGATAAACCAATTATTCTTTTCTCTTTATCTTTATAGATGCGAATCCCAAGAATATAGGTTGCCTCCCCTAAGTCTTTCATGGAGAATGTATTTGACAACCATACCTTTATAGTTGTCAACATACCTGTGTCATTACCCATCAATAGTATGTCATTCACATATAAGACAAGGAAAGTGATAGCACTGTCACTAACCTTCTTATATACACATGGCTCATCCTCATTTTTTATAAAACCAAAGGATTTAACAGCTTCATCAAAACGGATGTTCCAACTCCTCGAAGCTTGTTTCAACCCATAAATGGATCACTTTAGCTTGCATACCGTGGAACCATCTTGGGATTCAAATCCCCTAGGTTGTTCCATGAAAATGTTTTCTTCAATGTATCCATTGAGAAAAGCTGTTTTGACATCCATCTGCCAAATCTCATAATCATAGTACGCAGCTATTGCTAATAAAATCCTAATTGATTTAAGCATGGCAACAGGTGAGAAAGTCTCCTCATAGTCGATTCCTTGCCTTTAGCGAAACCCTTTCGCTACTAGCCTTGCCTTATAGGTCTCTACCTTTCCATCAGAACCAATTTTCTTCTTGAAAACCCATTTGTTCCCTATAGGTACAATACCTTCAGGTGGGTCAACAAGATCCCAAACTTGATTCTTATACATGGAATCAATCTCGGATTTCATAGCATCAATCCATTTTGAAGAGTCTATATCTGATATAGCTTCTTCATAGGTAAGTGGATCATCTCCATGATCTACTTCTTCATGAGTAGACAACTCTTGTTCTTCTTCATGAAGAAAACCATATCTCACTAGTGGGTGAGATACCCTGGTTGTTCTACGAGGAACAGCTGTAGATGTTTCATCAACGGGTATAGGTTGACTAGATGGATCTATATCCATCTGATATGTTGGTTAGTCAGAATTCTCCAATTCTAACTCTATTTGCCTTCCTTTGCCTCCTTCTTGAACAAACTATTGTTCAAGAAATGTGGCATCTCTACTTATCACAACCTTTTGTGAAGTAGGCAAATAAAATTAATATCCAAAACTATCTTTTGGATATCCAACAAATCGACCCTTTTCTGATCTGGTCTCCAATTTATCAGTGTTCAGCTTTTTGATATAAGCTGGACAACCCCAAATCTTAACATACTTAAGACTTGGTTTTCTTCCATGCCATATCTCATAAGGTGTGGAAGAAACTGATTTTGATGGAATCCTATTCAGAATATACAAAGCTGATTCTAATGCAAATCCCCAAAAGGAGATTGGCATATCAGTATAGCTCATCATACTACGTACCATATCCAATAGGGTACGATTTCTCCTTTCAGATACACCATTCAGTTGTGGTGTTCCTGGAGGAGTCAGCTGAGAAACAATGCCATGCTCTCTCAAGTATTCATCAAATTCAGTACTCAAATATTCACCTCCATGATCTGATCGAAGAGCTTTAATACTCTTTCCTGTTTGATTTTCTACTTCAGATTTAAATTCTTTGAACTTTTCAAAAGATTCATGTTTGTATTTCATCAAATACAAATACCCAAACCTTGATTTATCATCAGTAAAGGTAATAAAATAATGAAAGCCCCCTCTAGCCATTTCTTTAAATGGACCACATACATCACTATGTATTAACTCCAAAATATTTTCAGCTCTTAGCCCCTGTCCAACAAAGGGTGATCTAGTCATTTTGCCCTGAAGGCAAGATTCACAAGTTGGAGTAGGCTCAGAGTCCAATAAGGATAGAATCCCCATTTTCTCCAATTTTGTAATCCTATCTTCTGCAACATGACATAACCTTAAGTGTCAAATATATTTTGAACTTGAGTTGTTTTTCACCACGGCATTGCTTTCATTTAGATTGCTATACTCTGGCCAGTGGAAACACTTTCTTACTGGTAATGGAAACACTTTCTTATTGGCAATGGAAACACTTTCCTGTTGGCAATGGAAACACTTTCCTTTGCCTTCATCAGCTTTAGTCTTCCTTTTCTGTTTAGCTATTTTCTTAGAAGGACCAGGAATCTGAGGTTTCTTTTTCTTATTGCCCTTCTTCTTGTTGGACTTTCCAGCAGAAGAAGATGCAAACAAAGCTACCTCTTTTCCTTTATTGCCTGGCATATTCTTTTGGGCAATAACCAGCATGTTGAGTAAACCAGCTAAGGTGCATTCCTGTTGAGTCATATGGAAATTTGTCACAAAATTTCCCAAAAGACCTGTGAAGGGATCAAGGATCAAATCCGTCTGTAGTTGGAAATCCATGTTGAAGTCAAGATATTCCAACTGCTCAATCAGCCGAATCATCTTGTGGACATGATCCCCAACATTCTGTCCCTCAGGCATCCTCATGCGGAACAGCTGCCTAGATTTCTCATACCTAGCATTCCTACTGTGCTCACCATACAACTCTTGTAGGTGAAGGAGGATCTCACTGGCACTCTGCATGTTCTCATGTTGCTTCTATAACTCATTACTCATGGAAGCAAGCATGTAACACTTAGCTCTCATATCATGCTCCTTCCACTTGTCCAAAGTTTCATGTTCCTCATATGTGGCCTCTGGAGGTAAGGGACCAGGAACATTTGAATCTAGAACATATCCTATATGTTCAAGGTTCAGGACAAGTTTTAAATTTCTTAGCCAATCAGACAGATTAGGTCCTGTCAACCTATTGTGATCAAGTATGCTTGCAAGGATATTGGATGGTGGTGGTTGTTTTGTGATCATTTTTATCAGAAAATTAACTGCAGAAAATAACCAGATTAATTAGTAAATGTATCATGTAATTAACCAAAATGATTATGGTCTTTTAATCAAATTGGTTCTCCCACTAACTTAGCGAATCCTACACTTCCAAAGTAGAAAACGGAAATCCTAGTTGGAATTTCTAGTGGGTGATTGAATTCTTATAATTCTATTGATCATCCTTAGGTACATCCATTATTGGAATTACAATAAACTATAAGTGAGCAACTCTTTGCCCATCACATCTCATGTGAGGTTCAATCCTTTACCTAGCCCCTAATGCTCAAAATCTCAGGTACATCCATTATTGACTTATCTTGCATTAGTTAAGTTGATCCCATTGAGCCAGTAATTATGCAAATAATTTTAATGTCCTCAAGTACATCCAATATTGGCCACTAAACCATTTACATATTTACAACATCTCATGCTTAACAATTATTCTTAAGAAAATCTCTTAAATAAATTGCATCTTATGCAACTATTTAAAATTTCTTAAAATAATTGCCCCAATGGAGGGCCTATGTTATAATTACTTTAATTATAGCATTTCCAACTTAATCATTTGTTTGGAAGATTTTATGGTCATTCTATTTACTATTAAGGTCTCACTTTGCACATTATCCATTTAGCATGCATATGTCATATAATTGCATACATTCCCATACATCTCATGCATTCATGGATAAGCAATAAATATGGTATGATCATGGACTTTCTAAGGGATTCAATTGAGCCACCAAGAATTGAATCAGGGCATTCCTAGGTGCATTTCATTCATTCATTTTACAAGAGTTGCTGAAGGAGTACATAATCAACACTTGATCTTGAATTCCTCCCACTGGTCCCACCAATGCTCTTGACCTCCTTGAACTTCTTGCAATCCAATATTACATAGTAATCCTTGGCAGACCAAGGCGAATTTACAAGAACTTAAATAAATGAAATTACAACCCAAAAATTATTACAAACTTAATAATACATGCCCAAAATAAATTAAAATAAATTAATTAATTTACAATCCCAAAGAAACATAAAAGAAATAAATCCAATCACATTGGTCTTTTATAGTCCATGATCATCCATCATGCATATCACTATTTAACAATTAAATAAAACATACATACTTAAATTAAATTGAATATCTCATATTCAACTTAAAAATTCAGATTTGAATATGATTCAAATAAATTTAAAAATTCAAATTTGAATCTCATTCAAACAAATTTAAAAATTCAGATTTGAATCACATTCAAACAACTTTAAAAATTCAGATTTGAATCACATTCAAACATTTTTGAAAAATCAAATTTGAATCACATTCAAATATTTTTTAAAAAATCAGATCTGAATTTTATTCAATCAATTTTAAAAAATCAGATTTAAATATGATTCAAACAACTTTAAAAATTCATATTTGAATCACATTCAAACAATTTTTAAAATTCTGATTTGAATCATAATTTAATTGTGTGATAAAAATTCTAATTAAACAATTTAATTAGACATAAAATGGATCTTAAATCATACAACAATTGCACATTCACCATCCATTTACCTTTGCACACCATTGTGATGCATCAACCATGCACACCATGGTGTTCATCATTTGTGCCGCCACTTTGACTTTGCAACCAGCAATAAACTCTTGATCTCATGATCAAACACACAATTAAATCATATAAACATCAATCTAAATGGCAAATATAGTGGCTCTGATACCAATTGAAAGAACGGGAGCGTGAAAAACACAAGTTTATACCATTGAATTCAAAAATTTTCACCTAGGGTCACATGCATCATGCAAGATTTATTTTTATCTATTTGATTTCAATGATAAACAACATATTAAAACTCTTTAATATGTTTTTGGATCTGTATTTGCCATTTAAGATTTTAAAATTAATCAGATTAATTTTAGAACGCTAGATTAAATCAAGAACGATTACACTAACCTCTTGATGTACTGCAACGTGTCTGCGCCTTTGAGATTCATCTTCAGGACACCAGATGTTGTCCCTCTAGCTTGTCCACACCAAGAACACCTATGGCAGCCCTTGAATAGCTTCTAAAGCTTTTTCTATTAATTAGAAAATCAAGTTCTGCCTTTTAAGAGATTAAAGATGTAACCAGGACATTAGAAACAATTTCTAGTGTTCTTAATTCAAGAGATTGATGGCTAATCTCTTTGAATTGATAAGAGATGAAGAAGAAGAGATAAAAACCCTCAAAGTGGCGTGACAAAGGAGTGTGGCTGCTGGTTGTGTTTTATTTTCTCATAACAACACTTAAATAGCTAGGTTAACACATTAAACCCTTACCACATGTCACCCTTTGATTAGCTCTAGGTTTAAGTGACCCAATCACATTGTGCCAAGTGTCAAACCTATATTTAATCTTGATTTTAATCATCTTACATGATTAAAAAACATTTGGCAAGCTTATGTGTAATCCCATGTGTCACCATCTCATGGTGCCACGTGTCACACTGCAAAATGACCAAAATGCTCCTGTGTCTTAATTTTGAGTTCTCAACCCAAAATAATTATTTTTCTTCTTCTAATTAATTTATATCAAATATAAATTAATTAATTAATCTCTATTAATTAATTTCCCATTAATTAAATTCATATTTAAACACTTTAAATATAAATTTAATTTATACTACACATCCAATAATCTAGATTTGGTTTCAAGTCATGCTAGGGACTTTGCAATTTAATTGCAAACCAAACCTATTTAATTAATCAATTAAACTCTTTAATTAATTAATTAAATCATATTTAAATAGGTGATAACTTGTGTATATGTGTGACTTACTATGCTCATCACTAATTGGCAATGAGACATGATATCAACTCTTAATATCATCAGAACTCTTTCTTACCATAAATGATTTCTCTAAATCATTTTATGAACCTCATAGACCATGGTTAACACCTAGCATAGCATGCCATGGCCACCCAATTAGTAATAAGGTTTACCTTAAATGAACCTATAATCATATGTTACCATGCGCTAGAATCTCTCTGTTACAAAATCCCAACTCAAGCTGGAGTCATGGTTTATGTCAAACTCCATTTGCTATGAATATTATGCTCTCTTTTAATTCCAGTTCTTGATTAAAAAGATTTTCTCATCAGAAACTCTTTTCTGAATAAATCTATACATTACGGCCAGGAACTTGAAACATCAAGAACAATTAAATGAACATAGGATTTTATCTCTATTTACTTAGAGGAACAGATTCCATCTTGATCAACACCTACCTCTATATATAACTAGTAGGAGCCAACACATGCCCATATACCCATTCACAGTACAAGTATGAAAGCAGTATCAAACTAAAACTACCTATATACAAGATAACTGTGCTATCTCAGGTCTAAAGATTATATGCACTGATATGATTTATGACAAAACATTGACAAGAGTAAACTCCATGTGCTTGTCATAAGTGTCACTGGTTCGGCCTACTTATCATTTATAAGTGCCTATCATGTTTGTCATATGGCATGAGACTCACCATTCCATCTTATTTATATCTCATATAAATAACTTGGGAACAAACATGAATACAATCTTTCTGGATAAGTCATGTCCTTATTATGAAGTATCCTCAATTGTGAACCTATTTATGATACTTTGTGCTAGAAATATTGTCACTCATATTCTTAACAACTTAAGAATAATATTTCTAACAAAATATCAATGGACCTTTTTCTATTACACATAAATATGTTATGTAAACGGAAAAGTGGAAATGCCTTTTATTAATAAAAGTATATACATGATACATACTAAATGATATGCTCTAGGGCATACTACTAACACTATCTCCCTCCCATACCGGCTCAGTCTAACAAACTCACACTCATACTCAACCACTGACAATTGCCTCTGTCTCAGACTGATAAATTCTCTTCTTCGCTCTTCTAGATACACTTTGCTAACATATTTATTCCTGAACTCTGTAAGGAAGAATTCCCAGGTAATCTGTTCTGGTTGCACCTCACTGGTTACTGTGTTCCACCACCGATATGCATCATCCTGAAGTAGGGACACAGCACCCACTAGGTTCCGCTCGGGGGTGCAGTTAAGCTATTTCAGCACTCTGATAGTTCTATCCAACTAGTTTTCTGCTGTCATGGGATCATCCTCCCTCTTCCCAAAGAAGTCTATAGCCCCATGTTTTCGCAAATTCTCAAGATGGGACTTCTGTGGTACTAGTGGAGGTTGTGGCTATGGTTGTGGTGGTGGAATTGCCCCCATCATTTGCCAGTAGAATTCTTTCATTTGCTGAAATAGAGCAAACTGAGGTTGGGCAGGTGCCTCAGCTGCCGGTGGAGCAGATTCTCCCCTGGCCCCAGATTCAGCCCTGGGTGGAGTACGACTCTCCACCTCTTCATCAACTGCTCTTTGCGAAGCAGGAAAATAAGAAAACAAACAGATCTGCATCAGCGTCACCTCAGCATTTACAAATGCAATGCAATGGTATGCACTCTATCTAGGCCTAGAAACGCCTAAATCGATGCTCTGATACCACTAAATGTGACACCCCTTACCCGTCTACAGTGTAGCCGAGCAAGTTATGCCACTCAGTGTGCCGGAGCACCAATTCATATTTTAATTACAATTTATCCCTTTTAATTCATTTATTTACAATTTTTGGTAAATCTGAATTTTTTCGAAATTTTTATAGAAAATTCGGCAGAGTGCCGGCTGTAATTTTGAAAAATAGTTCTTCTGAACCTGTTTAAAAACACTTCCAATATAATTTCCAAGTCCAAACTCCATTATACACACATTTCAAATCAATCTCAAAATCTCAATCTCAAATCACAACACTATTTTTAGAAATTTTTATTTTCACTTCATTACTGGAAGCACATTCATAAATATTTCTCAACATTTCACTTTTTTCAACATAATATACAGAAAATTTCAATAACATGAAATTTCATATATTTACATTATTACATAATTACAAGAGTTTATAGTTACAATCCAAAACTAACACAAAATACAAAATACAAAATGCTACCCCAAAGTCCTAATGTCTTACCATGTGCACTGCAGATGTGAGGTGACTCTGGACTCTGGATGTAGCTCCGAAAGTTTACCCTGTCTGATATCTACTGGGCTCCCCAGCTAGGTCTCCAGTACCTGCGCGTGGTAAAAGTGATGCGCTAAGCAATTCTGCTTAATGGTGATAATATAAAATAAAAGAAAATAACTAAAATAATGCAAGTATGCAGAATGTATGTTTACATTTTTGGTAGACTTAATTTCTGATATTTATTGTAGTATCATTCGATTAAAATTTGGTAAAATTTATTATCATTGCCCGAGTAACCCATATTAGTCGACTGGACTGGATAAATGGGTAAACTGGCACTGGGTACTAAGTACCTCGGACCATCACACCATCGGTCACATTGTGTCTCCCGGTGTGCAACAGAACAGCTAATAAGCTGTAATAATCATCAGGGATAAAACCCGAGTGTAACAACTCAAATAACATAGCCAAAGGCTATTATGTCATAGAATGGCATGGGAAGCCATGAAACACAAAATGGAATAAAGCCATATGCAGTATTGCTAACAGAACCCTTGTCACACCTTGCCCCTCTGTAAGGCATAACATGATCCCGTAGAATACTTAATGAACCACCGAACTTCACCTACCGATAACTCATTAAGTACTCTACAAGGGATTTTAAAACAATTTTCGTACATTTTGGAAGTGGTGAGCATTTTGGTAGGAATTAAAAACCATTTATTCAAAGTTTAAATACTAGTAAAAATTTTGTCCATTTTAAATTTTGCCGCAAATTTTATAAAAATTTTGACATAGTTCCGTTTGTAATTGGAGAAAACAGTTCTTCAAATACCTGAGAAAAATACTTCTAAAAATTTTTCACAACTCCCAACCCCCAATAAATCTCAATCAACTCAATTCAAATCACTTCAAAGTAATTCCAAAATTCAATTAAAATTTAACATCACAAAATATTTAATAATTTTATTCACATAGCATAAAGTATGAAATTCCCAAGTACAAACATTAATTTATAGAAGGAAATCCAAAAATAATATTATTACAATTTATTTTACAACTACTCAACTTACATTGATACATACAACATTTCTATATTTACATCAAAATTATCTACAAGGATATAAAAGAATACCCGTACAAAATGATCGATATGGTCCACAATTCGATAGCAGCTCACTCTGCTGCTTTCTCCTTGCTCTTATCTACGACAGCAAAATAAGCTATCGCTGAGTATAAAATACTCAGTGGTGCACAATAAAAATTTAAAATGCAATACATAAATCATTCATTAATGAAACACAATTTGAATACTTCTCAATCACATTTCACAAATATCAAAGCTCATAATAACACCATTTAGTCAAATAATTGATTAAACACAGTGTTGCCAAAATCTTATACACTTAAGCCATGACACAAAATTTCCAATCAAAGCCGTGTTGTAGACCACGACAAAGCAATCTACAACCCCATTAATTGAAATCAATAAGGGAGGTGGCTAGCTAGCTAATGAGTACTCATCCGATCTCAACCTCAACTGGCAAGCCAGAGAGGGAGGAAAATAAACGATCTCAACCCCATAAATGTAGGAGGAATAATGTGATACTGTCATGCTAAGTGTAAACACAAAATCAATTCAAAACAATTTATTCAAATAATTTATTGGAAATCTGGTAAATTTTCAAAGTCATATTCACAATCATAAATGGCAACACAATTCATAATTAACTCAAGAAAAATCAAATTTTCAAGAATCATATATTTAAACAACAATTACTGTGCACAGACCTGACGTGAGTCGCCTTTAAGCCTTGACTCAGTCTCTTCGAGTTTCCAAGTCTTTTTCAGCTGAAACACATAGTTTCACAGTGTTTCAGTACCATAACTTAGCATAAATCCAAAAATAAATTTCACTTCATTTTTACTAGCTCTATTACGTTAAATTCGACGTTCTCGAAGTTTTTGTATTTTGGGTTACTATTCACTACACTATTCAAGTCAAATTGTTGACTTTTTAAGGCTTAATAGGTATGGGAACTCCAACTTCACCCACATACCACATTTTGGTCATTAAATTTGTTGGTTTTGGTCATTTTCTCAAAGCTTAAGTCCTTTTGACAAAATTGACAAATTTTTAGTTTTGGTGTCCCTAATTGCACTATTCCATTGGTCAATCTACTGTTGGAATTTGATAAAACTTCCTTCACAGAAAATGTTCCTTATTGTCTTAAGTTTTTTCTCATTTTTGGATCACCCCAATTGGAGTTTTGTAGCTCAAGTTATGGCCATTTGAACCATGGCTGCTGGATTGAAAACAACCCAGATTTTGTGGGCAATTTTGGTGCTGGCAGATTTGGGTCACCAACTTGGGGTGGCCAAATGGCTTGGTTGCTGGCAGAATTTGCACTTGTGTTCTTCATGAAAGTTTTAGGTCTTTATCTCATCTAACCACTGGTAAATTTCAGGTCAATTTGACCTGCCTAGCTCGAGTTATGACCAAATGAACAAACACTGTTCATTTGGTCAGTTTGTACAGTGGCAGACTACACTTAACTTTGGTCAATTTGTTCACTAGGTTTTGGTCAGTTTTTGGGCATGGTTCCTGAATGAAAATTGTGTCATTTTATGTCCATTTTCATCTCCAATTGGTGCCATATCAATTGGACTTGTAAAATTTCAGTTTTGGTCCTTCAAAGTTGACTTGGTCATGCTGCCAGCAGCATGACCATACACCCTCCGAATTTAGCTTCAATTCCAACAATTCAAACACAACTCATTTGGTCACAAATGACCATTTTTCACTTCACAATAGGTCAAACACATCATTTACTCACTTCTTCAAATTTTTGCTTCAAAACCCTAAGTCCCAAAACCCTAACTCACCTAATTTATTGCATTTTACTAATTCCAACCATACAAACACAATTCCTCAACTTATTCAAGCCTTCTAACATATTTCGTTCAATCAAACTCATGCAATACTCACCCCTACATAGGCTGGACGAAAATTCAGTTTGGTCCTCCCCCCATATATTTTTTTTTAATTTTTAGTTTATTTACAAGCTCTAGATGCCATACATACACTAATTAAACTAAAATTTTGAAGTTTGCAATACTAACCTTGCTTGGAGGATTTTTAGGCTTCCCTTTCTTCAAGTCTTTCTTCTTCTTTTTACTCTCTAATGCTTTCTCAACATGTAAGGAGAAATTTTTGTGTTGAGACTTTGTGAATTTATGGGTTAGGGTAGGGAAATTCAAGCTTTTATTCCCTTAACAATGGTGGAATATGGTGAAGGAGCGGGGAGAGAGGGATGGGACGGCAAAGGGAAGAAAGAAGACTCTAGATTTGTTTTTTTTTTTTTTCTTTTCTTTTCTTTATTTATTTTGTCTTATGGAAGACTACAAAATCCCATTTAATTATTTTATTAATTATACCTTTTATGGCATCATGCATGATGTCATCATCTTTTTACTTTTTCATTTTCCTCTTTTTTTTTTTATTAGTTCTTTAATTTAATTCTCGATTCCAAAATTTTCTTTTCTCCGATTTTATTTGACAGTTAGGTCAGTAGTCAGCTCTCGGGGTCAATTGATCAAATTGCCCTTCGCCGGTTCATCCCGGTTTGCAAATAATTCCATATTTCTTCCGACTCCCTGACCTAATTATTTGACCGCTTAATGCTTCTTTTCGTGATTTTCTCTTTTCCACTGTGTTCATAAGGGTCCTAAGGACCGCAGCGTCACATTTTACGGTTCGAAATTTGAGTTTAATACGACTTCGCAGTCGTTCCCGAGAGGTCACCCATCGCTGTGACTCTCGGCTCGTTTAACCTCTTATGTTCTGTTTTTCTTATTTATACTTAACTAATTGAACATTACTAATTATTTGTATTTATGGCTTCTCTAGTTGTCTTAATTATGGTTCTAATCTCCTTAATTGTCCAGACCGACACCAGTCGCCGGAACAGTGAAATATACTAGGCTATACAAATAGGGGTGTTATAATTCTCCCCCCCTTAAATAAATTTCGTCTCGAAATTTTACCTGGTATCAATCTCTGAACAGCTGTGGGTGTTGTCTCCTTATGTCCTCCTTTCATTCCCAAGTAGCTTTTTGGCCCGAATGATGGTTCCACAGCACTTTTACCAACAGTATCTGCTTGTTCCGTAGCTGCTTCACCTCATAAGCTAGAATCTTCATGGGTTCTTCTTCATATGTGAGGTTTGGATTCACTTCAATTTCTTCTACTAGCAGTATATGAGATGGGTCTGATCGATACCTCCTCAACATAGACACATGGAAGACATTATGTATCTTCTCCAACTCTGGAGGTAGTGCCAAACGATATGCCAAAGGACCCACTCTTTCCAATACCTCATATGGCCCGATAAAATGAGGACTTAGTTTCCCCTTCTTGCCGAATCTCGTAATCCTCTTCTAAGGAGAAACCTTGAGGAAAACTTTCTCACCCACTGCATACTCAATATTCCTTCTTTTCAAATCAATATAGGACTTCTGATGGTCTAATGCAGCTTTAAGTCGATCTCTGATTACCCTGATCTTCTCCTCAGTTTGCTGAACAATTTCGGGTCCAATCATTTTTCTTTCACCCACGTCATCCCAACACAACGAGGTTCTACATTTTCTGCCATACAAAGCTTCATATGGAGGCATCCCAATGCTTGATTGGTAGCTATTGTTGTAAGCAAACTCAATTAAAGGCAAGTGTGTATCCTAACTACCCTCAAACTCAATCACACAAGCCCATAGCATGTCCTCCAAAATCTGAATTATCCTCTCAGACTGGCCATCTGTCTGTGGGTGGAATGCAGTACTGAAGTTCAATCTAGTTCCTAGGGCTCTCTAAAGACTACACCAGAATCTAGAAGTGAACCTAGGATCTCTGTCTGATACAATGGATACTGGCACTCCATGAAGTCTCACAATCTCATCGATGTACAACCTGGCCAATCTGTCTAAACTGTAGTCCATTCGGACTGGTAGAAAATGAGCAGACTTAGTCAGTCTGTCGACAATGACCCATACTGCATCATGACTCTTCTGTGTCCTTGGAAGTCCCATTACAAAATCCATTGTTATTCTCTCCCATTTCCATTCTAGCACTGGTAGTGGATGTAATAACCCTGTTGGTACTTGATGCTCTGCCTTTACTTGCTGACAAGCCAGGCATTTGGATACAAACTCTGCCACATCTCTCTTCATACCCATCCACCAGTAATGCTCCTTTAGCCCTCTATACATTTTTGTACCGCCAGGGTGCATGGCAAAAGGAGACTCATGTGCTTCCTTTAAAATAATCTGCCTCAAATCAACATTATTAGGAACACACATTCTACCCTGGTGTAGCAGTAGACCATCATTTCTGATTGAGAACTCTGGTTTCTTGCCCTGCCGGACTTCTTCCAACAGCTTATGATACCTTCATCATTCTGAGCAGCCATTCTGATCTGGTCAATTAACAATGGCTGTACATGCCATGCAACCGTTGTATGCCCCTCATCATTAATCTCTAAACTGGTATGTAATGATCTCAACTCATGTACCAAAGACAAAGGAGTAACCTGTAGACTTGTCATAGTCTTACGACTTAGGGCGTCAGCTACAACATTAGCTTTCCCTGGCTGATAGTCTATCAGACAATCGTAGTCTTTTATCAACTCTAACCATCTCCTCTGTCTCAAATTCAACTCTTTCTGGGTGCCCAAATACTTCAAACTCTTATGATCTGTGTAAATGTAACATTTCTCCCTATACAAATAGTGCCTCCAGATCTTAAGAGCAAACACAATGGCTGCAAGCTCCAAGTCATGTGTCGGATAATTTCTCTCATGCGGTTTCAGCTAGCGTGATGCATAGGCAATGACATTTCGATCTTGCATCAATACACAGCCTAACCCATTGTGAGACTGTAAACTGTATATTCTTTACCAGGTGTAGGTAAAGTCAGGACTGAAGCCTCAGTCAAACATCTCTTTAATTCATCAAAACTTTGCTAGCATTTGTCTGTCCACTGAAATTTCACATCCTTTCTAAGTAGCTTGGTCAATGGAGATGCCAACATGGAGAATCCCTTCACAAATCGACGGTAGTATCCAGCTAACTCTAGAAACTGCAAATCTCTGTGACATTTCTGGGTGGCTTCCAATTAAGGATGGCTTCAATCTTGCTAGGATCTACCTTAATACCCTCTGCTGATACTATGTGCCCCAAAAAGGATATCTCCTTCAGCCAAAATTCACATTTCGATAATTTGGCGTATAGCTGTTTCTTCCTCAAAGTCTGCAGTACAATCCGCAGATGTCTATTATGCTCTTCTGCATTCCTCGAATAGACCAATATATCATCGATAAATACCACAACAAACTGGTCGAGGTATGGTCTGAAGATAGTGTTCATCAGATCCATAAAAGCAGTCGGAGCATTAATTAACCTGAATGGCATGACCAAGAACTCATAATGGCCATAGCGGGTTCTGAAGGCAGTTTTAGGAATACTCTGTTCTTGTACTTTCAACTGATAATAACTTGATCTCAGGTCAATTTTGGAGAACACAGCTGCACCCCTCAACTGATCAAATAAGTCATCAATATGGGGCAATGGATATCTGTTCTTTACTGTCACCTTATTCAACTGCCGATAATCAATGCAAAACCGGACAGTGCCATCCTTCTTCTTTACAAACAACACTGGCGCTCCCCAAGGTGACACACTAGGGCGGATGAAGCCCTTGTCAAGCAGTTCTTGCAACTATACTTTCAATTCTTTTAGTTCTGCTGGTGCCATTCTGTATGGTGTTATGGAGATTAGGTCCACACCAGGCATAACATCAATTTCAAACTGCACTTCTCTTTCTAGAGGTAATCCTGGCAATTCATCAGGAAATACATCCTGAAAGTCACATACAGTAGGAATGTCCTCCAGTGCTGGACTCCCCACTTGGGTGTCTATCACATGTGCCAAGTATGCCTCACACCCTTTCCTAATCATTTTTCTAGCCAGTGCAGCTGAAATGATGTTTGAAGGCAATAACTGCCCCTCCCCGTGTATTACTACATCACCATAATGAGGAAGACCAAAAGTGACTGTCTTCAGTCTACAGTCAATCATGGCGTGATGCCTGGCTAACTAATCCATGCCTAAGATAATGTCATAATCTCTGAAGGGCATTTCAATTAAATCAGACAAAAAAGTGTGTCCTTGGATCACCAAAGGACAGTCCCTATATAGCCTATTTACCCTGACCTCCTAGCCTAATGGACTAGTTACTAGCACATCATAGTCCATTGGTACACACTGAATAGCAGTAGAACACATCACACTAGCACTAACATACGAATGTGTGGAGCCAGGATCAAATAACACATGTACATCTTGGTCAAGGATGGAAAAATTACCAGTTACAACGTCTGATGTTTCAGCTTCCTCCCTCTGACGCATGGTATACACTCTGACTGGTGCGCCACTAGGTACTAGCTGGTTAACAGTGCTTTGACTTCCAGGAGTGTTACCAGGACCCCTACCTCTGCCTCTACCTCTAGTAGCTGACTGTGACCCTCTAAGTGCAGAGACTTGGGCTGATCCTTCAGATGTAGCAAAAGATCCAGACCGGCGCGGACTAGTACAATCTTTAGCGAAATGTCCACTCCCTCCACAGTTAAAACGTGCACCGGTGGCCTTAAAACAAACCCCACCATGAGTTCTCCCACAAGTTTCGACCGCCGCATCGATAGAGCTCCTCGGGTGCTCGCTGGTCTGACGACTGCACCGGGTGGTCTTTGGCCAGAAAATCTGCCTCTGCCAGATCTACGGGAGCTGGATCCCCCAAACTGTTTCCTCTTTCCAGAACCACTCTCAGATGCTTGCCCAGCAGTCTTTTCAGTATTCTCTTTTTCTTGTGTACCCTTCTTCACTGCCCCTTCTGATTCTATCCTTTCCAGTTCCAGGGCTTGTGAGATCAATTCAACAAAATTTTGATGTTGGAAACCCACAACTTGCATCCTCAAATTTGGCCTTAATCTGGACTCAAACCTCTCTTACATCTGTCTCTGGGGGTGGAGACTAAGCTTCCAGCATAGTAGCTTAGCCTTGAGAAGTCTCTCTCATACTCTGCTATGGTTCTGTCCCCTTATTTCAAACTCAAGAATTCTTGTAATTTCATATCCACATATGCGTCAGGAACCGATTTCTGCCTGAATTCCCTCAGAAAGTTTGTCCATGTCAGCACAGGTGGCTCAACCAGGCTGTGGGGGATGGTCTTCTACCATTCATATGCATCCCCTTGTAACAAGGAAATAGAATACTCAAACTTCATCTCTTCCGTACACTGCAGTTTTCTGAAAACTCGTTCCATTCTTTCCAACCACTGTTTTGCCTCCAGTGTATCCACAGTGCCTTTAAACTCGGTGGCCCCAAATTTCATCAACTTTTCATATTGCCGAGTTGAGGGCTATGGTTGTGCTACAGGTACTGGCATCTGAGCTTGGGGTGGCACATTACTCACCATTTACTAGAAGAACGCAGCCATCTGCTGTACAAATTAAGCAGGGAACTGCGGTGCTAGAGTAGGAGCTGGAGTGGCTGACTCACTCACGTTCTGGAGTACTGGGGCTTCACCTTAAACCTCAGCCTCAATAGATTCTTCTTCGGAATGATCTCCTCCTTCCATTCCGTTTTCCCAAAATTTCTACTTCCTGAGATCAAACACAAGGAGGTTGACCTCCGTTAGTGCATATTCATGATGTAAATACGTCATATGTATCAATTAAAGACACTTGAGCAGTTGTACTTATCAATAAAATATTCATACACATAGTCAAAATTTATTGAAAAACCATGCTCTGATACCACTAAAACATGTCACACCTTACCCCTCTGTAAGACATAACATGATCCCGTAGAATACTTAATGAACCACCGAACTTCACCCGCCGATAACTCATTAAGTACCCTACAAGGGATTTTAAAACAATTTTCTTACATTTTGGAAGTGGTGAGCATTTTTGTAGGAATTAAAAACCATTTATTCAAAGTTTAAATACTAGTAAAAATTTTGTCCATTTTAATTTTTGCCGCAAATTTTATAAAAATTTTGACATAGTTCCGTTTGTAATTGGAGAAAACAGTTCTTCAAATACCCGAGAAAAATACTTCTAAAAATTTTTCACAACTCCCAACCCCCAATAAATCTCAATCAACTCAATTCAAATCACTTCAAAGTAATTCCAAAATTCAATTAAAATTTAACATCACAAAATATTTAATAATTTTATTCACATAGCATAAAGTATGAAATTCCCAAGTACAAACATTAATTTATAGAAGGAAATCCAAAAATAATATTATTACAATTTATTTTACAACTGCTCAACTTACATTGATACATACAACATTTCTATATTTACATCAAAATTATCTACAAGGATATAAAAGAATACCCGTACAAAATGATCGATATGGTCCACAATTCGATAGCAGCTCACTCTGCTGCTTTCTCCTTGCTCTTATCTACGACAGCAAAATATGCTATCGCTGAGTATAAAATACTCAGTGGTGCACAATAAAAATTTAAAATGCAATACATAAATCATTCATTAATGAAACACAATTTGAATACTTCTCAATCACATTTCACAAATATCAAAGCTCATAATAACACCATTTAGTCAAATAATTTATTAAACACAGTGTTGCCAAAATCTTATACACTTAAGCCATGACACAAAATTTCCGATCAATGCCGTATTGTACACCACGACAAAGCAATCTACAACCCCATTAATTGAAATCAATGAGGGAGGTGGCTAGCTAGCTAATGAGTACTCATCCGATCTCAACCTCAACTGGCAAGCCAGAGAGGGGAGGAAAATAAATGATCTCAACACCATAAATGGAGGAGGAATAATGTGATACTGTCATGCTAAGTGTAAACACAAAATCAATTCAAAACAATTTATTCAAATAATTTATTGGAAATCTGGTAAATTTTCAAAGTCACATTCACAATCATAAATGGCAACACAATTCATAATTAACTCAAGAAAAATCAATTTTTCAAGAATCATATATTTAAACAACAATTACTGTGCACAGACCTGACGTGAGTCGCCTTTAAGCCTTGACTCAGTCTCTTCGAGTTTCCAAGTCTTTTTTAGCTGAAACACATAGTTTCACAGTGTTTTAGTACTATAACTTAGCATAAATCCAAAAATAAATTTCACTTCATTTTTACTAGCTCTATTACGTTAAATTCGACGTTCTCGAAGATTTTGTATTTCGGGTTACTATTCACTAAACTATTCAAGTCAAATTATTGACTTTTTAAGGCTTAATAGGTATGGGGACTCCAACTTCACCCACATACCACATTTTGGTCATTAAATTTGTTGGTTTTGGTCATTTTCTCAAAACTTAAGTCCTTTTGGCAAAATTGTCAAATTTTCAGTTTTGGTGTCCCTAATTGCACTGATCCATTGGTCAATCTACTGTTGGAATTTGATAAAACTTCCTGCATAGAAAATGTTCCTTATTGTCTTAAGTTTATTCTCATTTTTTGATCACCCCAATTGGAGTTTTGTAGCTCAAGTTATGGCCATTTGAACCATAGCTGCCGGATTGAAAACAACCCAGATTTTCTGGGCAATTTTGGTGCTGGCAGATTTGGGTCACCAAATTGGGGTGGCCAAATGGCTTGGTTCCTGGCAGAATTTGCACTTGTGTTCTTCATGAAAGTTTTAGGTCTATATCTCATCTAACCACTGGTAAAATGTCAGGTCAATTTGACCTGCGTAGCTCGAGTTATGACCAAATGAACAAACACTGTTCATTTGGTCAGTTTGTACAGTGGCAAACTGCACTTATCCAACTTTGGTCAATTTGTTCACTAGTTTTTGGTCAGTTTTTGGGTATGGTTCCTCAATGAAAATTGTGTCATTTTATGTCTATTTTCATCTCCAATTGGTTCCATATCAATTGGACTTGTAAAATTTTAGTTTTGGTCCTTCAAAGTTGACTTGGTCATGCTGCCAGCAGCATGACCATACTCCCTCCGAATTTAGCTTCAATTCCAACAATTCAAACACAACTCATTTGGTCACAAATGACCATTTTTCACTTCACAATAGGTCAAACACATCATTTACTTGCTTCTTCAAATTTTTTCTTCAAAACCCTAAGTCCCAAAACCCTAACTCACCTAATTTATTGCATTTTACTAATTCCAACCATACAAACACAATTCCTCAACTTATTCAAGCTTTCTAACATATTTCATTCAATCAAACTCATGCAATACTCACCCCTACATAGGCTGGACGAAAATTTAGTTTGGTACTCACCCCATATACTTTTTTTTTTTAATTTTTAGTTTATTTACAAGCTCTAGATGCCATACATATACTAATTAAACTAAAATTTTGAAGTTTGCAATACTAACCTTGCTTGGAGGATTTTTAGGCTTCCCTTTCTTCAAGTATTTCTTCTTCTTTTTACTCTCTAATGCTTTCTCAACATGTAAGGAGAAATTTTTGTGTTGAGACTTTGTGAATTTATGGGTTAGGGTAGGGAAATTCAAGCTTTTATTCCTTTAACAATGGTGGAATATGGTGAAGGAGTGGGGAGAGAGGGATGGGACGGCAAAGGGAAGAAAGAAGACTCTAGATTTTTTTTTTTTTTTCTTTTCTTTTCTTTATTTATTTTGTCTTATGGAAGACCACAAAATCCCATTTAATTATTTTATTAATTATACCTTTTATGGCATCATGCATGATGTCATCACCCTTTTACTTTTTCATTTTCCTCTTTTTTTTTTTCTATTAGTTCTTTAATTTAATTCTCGATTTCAAAATTTTCTTTTCTCCGATTTTATTTGACAGTTAGGTCAGGAGTCAGCTCTCGGGGTCAATTGACCAAATTGCCCCTCGCCGGTTCATCCCGGTTTGCAAATAATTTCATATTTCTTTCGGCTCCCTGACCTAATTATTTGACCGCTTAATGATTCTTTTCGTGATTTTCTCTTTTCCACTGTGTTCATAAGGGTCCTAAGGACCGCAGCGTCACATTTTACGGTTCAAAATTTGAGTTTAAAATAACTTCGCAGTCATTCCCGAGAGGTCACCCATCGCTGTGACTCTCGGCTCGTTTAACCTCTTGTGTTCTGTTTTTCTTATTTATACTTAACTAATTAAACATTACTAATTATTTGTATTTATGGCTTCTCTAGTTGTCTTAAGTATGGTTCTAATCTCCTTAATTGTCCGGACCGACACCGGTCACCGAAACAGTGAAATATACCAGGCTATACAAATAGGGGTGTTACAACCCTATTGGCCTGCCAACCTATCCAAACCAATCTTGCTAGGTATACTAGGGCATTTTACACTTTTAAGTTTTACAATTTTTGAAATTCAAGTTTTAGTGTTACTATTCCATTCATTAGTCAACAAAAATGTTGACTTTTGCATAAGCAATAGGTACATTGGTTTTAATACTCCCAACATACCACATTTTACATTCTAAATTTGTTGGTATTGATTGCCAATACCATTTCTAAACTTAATATTAATTGGACAGAATTTTTAGTTTTCATACTTTGTCTTTACTGTTCCATTAGTCATTTTTGTAGTGGGAATTTGGCAAAATGATCAACATAAAAGTTATTCCTTATTAAATTTTTTAGTTCTATTTCCTTTTTCAAATCACTCCATTTGGAGTTTTTTAGCTCAAGTTATGGCCCAAAAACCACAACTGGCCGGACTGAAATTTTTCCAGAATTTCTAGACTGACCAATTCTATAATACATGGAATAGTGACTGCAACTCACTTTTTGAATATGTTCTACTCATAATTTGGGTTAGGTTTCTTCATGAAAGTTGTTGGTCTATATCTCAGCTTGTTGCTGGTAAAATTTCAGGTCAATTGGACCTTTCTACACTGAGTTATGGCCAAATGACTAAACACTGTTCATTTGGTCATTTTGCCCAGGCAGAATGCAGGTTATCCGGATTAGGGCAATCTTTTAGTCCACTTGGTTTGGTTTTCTGGGCATGGTTTCTTCACCAAAGTTGTGCCATTATGTGTCTAGTTTCATCTCCAATTGGCCTTGCACAAATTGAACCTCTACAATTCAAGTTATTGCTACCCAAACCTACTGGACTCATGCCCAGTCCTATAGGTCACGAAGGGCAGCCACACCAAACTCTAATCCCACTACACAATTCACTTCATTTTTTATTTAAACAGAACCAAATAGTCACTAGTTGACCATTAAAACCTACTTTCATCATCACATAATCAAAGTCTCATTTTTCACCCCAAAACCCTAACTCAAACATCACGTACCATGCATTATCATTGCATTTCAACATTCCACTTAAGAGATGCAATTTAAGGGCAGCCATACTAGCATGTTAGCTCCATAAAACTCATCACAATCATACCCCAACCAAGGCTGCTGAAATTTAGGATTAGCATACCAATGGTATTTCATCAATTTTCTTTGTCATGTGCACTCATTCATAGTGCTTAATCATAAATTTAAAGTGAAATCTAAGGTTAGGTCACATACCTCTAATGGAGTGAGATTTCCCACTTGCTAGAGTTCCTCTTTTTGGTTGGGAGAGTTTTAATGACATCATGATGATGTCATAATCCCATTTTCTTTCATTTTCTCTCCATTTCTTGTCTATTTAATTTCAATTAAATTTTTAATAACATTTATTCATATTTTATGTTATATAAATTATTTATTTAACTGGACAAGTTGGCCAAAAATCATCTCTGAAGACAAAATGACCAAAATACCCTTCGTTTGGCTTAACGAGCCAAAATTGTCTATACCATTTGAAAAAAATTTTCTAAGCATTTTCTT